>NW_009186947.1:126240-142183 GCF_000690835.1 Fulmarus glacialis | reverse complement strand
TGTAAGCACTGCTCAACAGTAACTAAAACATCCCTGTGTTATCAACACTGTTTCCAGCACAAATCCAAAACACAGACCCATACTAGCTGTGAAGAAAATTAACTCTATCCCAGCCAAAACCAGCACAAATACGACAGCAAAAGCTTTAATGCCAATCAACATCAGGAGGGATTTGTACATTTGAATCCTTTCCTTTGTACAAGTAATGCACCACTGGGGTTCACACTAATTAAGATAGCCAGATTGTTCTACTTCTGGAAAGCCTTGGTTATTTCTGCTTTATTAATTCAGGATTTTATCATAGTGTTGAAGTTTTATATGATTCCTCATCCCTCTGATCTGTTTACCTTTTGGACATGTGCCATGAGCATTTTTCTTTCCCTGGGCTAGATAAAAATAAGCACAAATGCTGGTAGGGTCTACATTCCCCTTTGAAAATAGATGAAATAGTGGACTAATGGCCATTCATTTGTGCAAGCTAATGGTTCAGCTGCTCCTCATCAACAGAGACAAAGGTGGGACTGTGTAAGCCTGATCAGACCAGCTATGTAAGTTTATATCACAGTTGGGAAGACCTAGCTGCAAGTGAACCACCAAAATAGGATCTTTCCTTCCCAATGCTGGACTGTCAGCTCTACGCTACAGCAAATGAGATAACTGTCCTTGTGGAAGACAGGTCTCATTGCCAGATACATCTATATGCTGCCACAAAGCAAGGCTCTTTCTAGTACCGGAGTATGTAATATATAAATAAATAATCCAGGTTTTCTTTTTTTTTTCTGTCTTATCACTAAGGTTCGAGTTACTGAAGCAATTTGCCGAATGGCTAGTAACTATCACAATTATTTTTCAATAATTCTATCGCAAGAAAATACAAGATGTTATTGTAATGTATAGTTTACTAGGTTAATACTGTGTATTTACTTAATTTACGGGGGGCAGGGGGAAGAGAAAGGCTTGAAACTGAGCAATTCAGATTGATGACAGAAACAAAAAATTAAAAGCCAGTCAGGAGAAATTTTTCCTTCTAGCTAGTGGAAATTTATTCTTGACTTCATTTGAGCCGGGATTCAATCCCACATTTCTATTTGAAAAGTTTTTGATTTTTACTGCAATAGTAGAAAAATGTTACTAGTACAGACAGACCATACAGTTAAAATAACCTGTAGCTATAAAAATATTTTACGTTGAACACATTAAAACTTGTGCGTATGAAGATTACACTTTCTTGTTTGCTTTGTGTGATCAGTTACAATCCCACACGCAGGCTTGATTTTAATGGGTTCCAACACGTAGAGATTTTTAATCTTTCTGGATTAAATTTTAATAATCTTTTAATCTTTCAAACTCTTCTTGAAATATTGTAGTTTTAGATCATTTTTCTTGTTGCTTGTATAAATCTTTTACAACGCAGAAATTCATTCATTCAAAGTAGGAAAAATGTGATACAGTAAAAGAAGGAAAAGTTGCCTACAGTATTAAGATACTACAAGAATCTATTATTTTTTATTTCATCTTGACTTCACTGTTTGCCTTCAACATGCAAACTATTCAGAGTTATATTAAAAACTGAGTTGCATTTCAGAAAACTAAGAAATCCTATTTTTTCAGGTCTAAGATCATTACTACTCTTTTTATTTGCCTGACTTAATTTTCAACTAATTGGAAGATTTTATTCCTTGGAATCGTAACAGCTACAGAAATGAACAATAACTTATGGCTACCACATCAAATGAATGGCTCAAAATATTAAACCACACTTCAACTGTACGGTAAACTCAACTAAACAGCTTAACCTGTGTGCGAAGCAGACTCTTCTAAACATCTAGGACTGCTATTTGAATAATAAAACAATAATATTGCACACATTAGATTAGAATATAATCTTATGCCTGTAAACCAGAAAAAAAAAGATAGGCTATAGGGCAAATGACAAATTTTTAAGTTAAGATTAAGAATTAATGCTAAATATATGTATTTCTTCTTCACTACCAAATGAAAATAAGCAGTAAAATAAGCAGCAGTTTACACTGCTGCAGTCTAGCTTCTTTTGGGGATAGACAGTTTGTATCTTTCTTTTTAGTATTTTGGTTGAAACCTTTAATTATAACCAATTGAATCTCCTTAAAGATTAGGGGGCCCACATAGACAGGTTGTGCATACCCAGTTATTATCTAGAGCTCAACCAGATTAATGTGGGTGAATTTTCTATGATATCATGCACTTTTACCTATTATGAAAATTTAAGATAAGTGCCACCTAACCTTTCATTTTAATATTCATGCTGATTTTAAGTATCTTTTTCTTATAAATGCTACAACCAAATCTTTCCTTGAGGCAAATCCTGTTCCACTGGCTGCAAGTTGGATGCAGCAGCATTGGGGTTATTTCGAATGGGGAAGAGGTGTCTGCAAGGAGATTATGGGACTTTGAGAGTTACAGGAATTACGGGAATTGCAAAGCAATAGCAGGAAACGAATTTAGCAGGGCCTTGCAGAAACCCCAGTGCAGGTGGCACTGAGGATGAGGCAGGGAAAACCTGGATGGATAAAGGTCTCACATGTATCCACCAAAATGTGGGTCACACCTTGACATCAAACTGGGTACCGCCCTAGGTGTGGCACAGAAATGGCGAGACCCTTTTGCCTGTTCTGTGTTGGGCATGACCGGGCAGCAGACAGGGTGGAAAGGAGCAGAGAAGTTAAATAAGAGGCAGCAGCTCCACAGTGAGTGGCCTCAGCTGCCCCACTGTTGTCTGTCTGGAGCTTATGCAAGGAGTGAAGGGGTGAAGAGATACTTCACGGTGGACAAATACTCCACACTCTTGCTGTGTGGGACAGGGATGAGAGGCTGGAGGGCTTCCCTCTTCCCTCCATCTCTGTAGGCAGCCCCTGGGGTAAAGTCAGCTTCCTGGCATTAGTCTAGGGTAACACTTTTGGCTTCCCTTCCCATGTTAACCCTTTAAGCCTACGTGCACTCAGTTTGTAAATAATGTTGGCAGACAGGAAGGTGCAGAAATAAGTATACTTGTGTCTTGGAGTTTAACACTATCAGGTTGATAAGAGTCATGCAAGTGAAAGAAATTCCTTGGCCTCTTTTGTTTCACAGCCACAAAAATTCATTCAAGGCAAAGGTCCCTCATGTATCCTCCCAGTGAGACCATGTTGTGTCTGATTTGCTCAGCCTGCTTCACAGGAGAACGGTTTTATGGTCCACATCCCCCTTACGATGTTAGTGCTTACTGCATCTGTGAGATTTCCACACATAAAGCAAGGGGTGAGTGTAGCCCCGGAGTTTTAGGGTTCATGTGAGAGATTAAAAAATTAGTTGGGAACTAGAAAACTGTTCGTGCTTCAGACATCTGGCACTTTTATATGAATCCTCTGCAGTGAAAGACCTTGATGTAGATGGGAACACTGAATAGGAAGTGCAAGTAAGTCTGTGGGGCTCCAGCCCTTTTATGTATCCATAGGATCCCACATTAGAGAATGACTTTGTCTTTTGCTATTCACAAGCACCAAATTCTCCTGGGAAAAGGTAGGCCCCAGCAGTTAAATTATTGTTGTCCTGTCAGTGTCTATTCCTGAGACACCACGAGCAAGTTGGGAAGGATGCAGGATATCCAATTCACTTTATTTTTCAAATAGGCTTACAAAAGTGTTCAGATCAGTGCATTTTTAAAGATACAAGAAGTTTGGAAAAGTGAGTTTTAGCAAGGAAAATGTGAGGAACCTAAATTATTTTCCACTTCTAAGATTTTTTTTTTTCTTAAAAATGAAAAGTGACTGTTTGGAACAGACAAGATGCTATGGTGAAGACCAGAACTGACTCTGGAAAGCTTAATGTAACTGTTTCGTCATTTTCATAGCAGAATTTAAAAAAAAAAAAAAAGGAGGACAGAAGGAAATTCTCCAAGTCAAATTCCTCACAATATTCAGTGTTCTCCATTCCTTATATTTTACTGGGAAGGGTTCCCCAGTTCTTATGGCACTTTGGAGAATGCACTTCAACAATAATTTAATGGAGCAGATCTTTAAACTTTTTTCCCTTGAAATAGCCACAAGGCCTGTAGGTGGGATTTGTATAGTGAGGGGTAAAATAGATCCCTTTGTTAAAAATGTGATGGGGAATCTTCAGGAAAAATGCTGATGGGATTGTAATTTTAATTTTAACCCACGATCTTTTGAAAGACAAAATGACGTAGGTCTGCTAATGATGTCGGTCTACATAGGGGGGTACTAAACTCAGTCTCCTCCAACCCACACTAGAAGCGCTAATGCGGGATCATTGCCATGATTTATATTAAAAAAATATTTTTGTCAAGGCTTTTACTGTTACCTTGCAAGAGATCAGAATGAATATTCACGGTTAATCTATTTTTCAAAACTTCCTACCTCTCGGTCCCAGAGAGACATAACGGTGGTGTATCATGTTTCCAGCACTTAGGGATCTAATTGGGATATTGTTCTGTACACGCTGTTAGACACTGTAGTGACAAGACGAATCTTAGCCAACACTGGCGGCCAGCCAATACATACCTTCCGCGAACAAAGTGCAGGGCAATTAAAGTGTAAGCGCTGAAGGAGCACTGCCGAGAGAGAGCACAGAAATAGCCATCAAGTAAAGCACTTGGAAAATATATTTCTTTGGCATATTGGAGGATTATTGTTCCACCCATTCATTTCTTTCCCTTGATGACTTCCCCTGAACGGCATCTTTTTTTCCCTCTTCAGTATTTTTATGCTTTAGAGAAGTTTGGGAATGCCTTGGTGAGGAGGCGATTTTTTTCAGGGGGGCAGGGAAGACAGATTTTTCTATTATGAGAATTGAGGCAAGAGGACATTAGAAAGAGCTTTGGGAAGTGTGTTATGAAATGGAGCTTTTTATAAAATATGTGGATTGGGTGCGCTATATACATATCATGTGCAGCAGAATGTTATATAGAGCAATCATTCTGCACACAGCTATGTATAAACACTAAAACAAGGCTTGTAATTCTCCACATCAAAATGAAAGCCCTTAAAAAGTCAGATGTGCCCCCCCGTCCTCCAAACAGGTCTGCATTACTAAACTGAATTCACAATCACCTTATTAGTAATTTAGGCAACCTGTGTTGAATATCTAATATTCTAAATGCTCCACAAATAATCCCGACACTGCGTTTTGTGACGTTCACTAACAAAACCCAACAGAGATGAAACATTTATTACTTTGAAGTCTGTTTGTTAATAGATAGGTAAAAGACTGTGGGAGAGGGAAGGGGAGAGCGAGCTGGGGAATTAGCTACTGGAGTTAAACGATACACAAATGTACAAACACCATTTTCATTCTCATTCCCAAACCAAGGAGCTGATCACAATGTGCATTTTCCTTTCATGCAGTTCTGCTCAAATGTTCTTGTGTAGCAGGTGTGTGTGTTTGCAAAGATCAAAACAGTGGCCTTTACTGAATCTCTGTCTACCCTGGATAGTTGTCTTTGTGGGTTCCCCCCCCCCGCCCCGAATATATTTCTCTAATGAAGATTTGGTCAGCTATTTTATGTCTGCAAGGTATTTTTTTTCCCCATGTAGTTATACAGAGAATAATTTTTTAATCATTTTGTTGTTTGTGGGCAGATTTACATATTTTGTCTCTAGTAGCATCAGCAGGAGTTACAGAAATAATCTCCTAGGCATATGGACAAGTATGGATGTATTTATTAATCTGAACCTTTCTAAAGGTAACATCCAAATTCTTTCCTAAAATGTGTTTCTTCACATCATGTCTATGTCAGGTCATCAGCAGCAGATGCAGCCTTTTTAACTTACATTTGTTTTGAAAAACAATTATTTATTCTGTGGGAAGAAAAGGTTATATTGCAGAGGTCAGACTTTTATCATTTTCTTTTTATGGAGAAAGCCATTGGGATATTATAATGGTATGCCAGCTAAGCACCTACACGGCTCTACAAGGTCAAACAGAGAGTTACAACGGGCATATTTTATGTATGTATCTTGCGAGTGTTGTCCCAGTACACTCCGACCCCCCCTAACAAACCATTTTACTGCTTTACAATAACGCAGCTTCGCATTTCATAGGATTTTTTTTTCCCCTTTGAATGAATGCTAAATTCATACGAATGTCAATAATAAAAACTTACCAAGTTCTTCCTGGGGTCACTTAATGACATTGTTAGGATTCTTAATGTAGCTACTAGGTGAAAGAGCTGCCAGTACTGCATAAAGAATGAGTTGTTCTCCTCCTGCCACAGCCCCAGCTGATTTACAACCACTTTGTGTTTGATGTTGGACAGGATAATTTCATCAGTCTCCAGCCCTTGTGATCATGTCCCAAAATGACTAGTCAGGTGAAGCCCTAGCCGAAGATTGCTTGTCACCTGTAGGAAGTAGCTGTCTGCTATGAGTAGTCTTTACTCATAAATGTAATCATCTGTTAGTTATTCATTGAGCTATACTTCATGGTCTGGATGTAGTAGTGAGGATAATATACAAACACCTCACAGGGAAAATGCTTTGAAACAACAGATGTGTCCATTAAAAACCTTGTTTTTTACAACGGGACAGCATCTTAAACGGAAGTAACTGGCTTCCAAGTTCATCTCTGAAGGTTACTTCAGAAAACCTGTCAAAACCTCTCCCTGTCGCTGAATGATTCACTGCAGCAAATGGCCTGTAGTTAAAAACAATGATTTCTTAAAAGTCCAACACCAGTATTGTTGTAGTGATTTAAGGAAGTCAGAGCAAGACAGGTATAAACCTTTGGTGCGCTATTGTTTTGAAAGAATGTGTGATGTTGTGATAGAGCTATCTGAGAGAATAGTGTGATAATGCAGCCACATCTCTGGGGGGCAAATTCTTAATTTATTTTGGTTAAATTCCTTGAAATCATGGAAAATATGTCTATTTCTAGTACCAGTGATGCACTGGTACTTCACATCCAGACATATAATTTGGCATGAAATAACCAACACACTTCCATTTTTGATATTCAGCTGGGCTTAACCTGACATTTGTTCTCTTATTTTATAATAAATAAAAATCTTGTTTCAGAAGAAGAGCAGCTAGTAAGAATCCTGTAAAGGCATTATAAAATTGCCAAAAAGAAAAGCGGTGCTGTTATTAGGCCAATACTGCTGTAAATGATAAATTAAAAAGGCAACATGAAGAGGCTGAAAAGTAGTGACAGCTACAATGAGTACATTTTCTCCTTTCTCAGTGTGAGATCACAGTGCAGGAATACGTGAACTTCGAATCCCTTTGTGAAATTTGCGCTCATTTTAGCTGTCACTGCTGCGGGTGATGAGCCCTCACAACCTGTTGTTTCTGCTTTGTGCTTATAAAAATGCAAGGGATAAGTTCTAGTAACAAAGGAGTAAATATTCTGATAAATATAATCATGTAGCTAATGGGGAATTCTGGATAGAGTTCTCAATGTATTTTGGAATTTATCCAAGGCTTATGATATAAAAGATAGATATTTAATTTCTTAAATTGTAGTTAGAAAAACAAGTATGCCATTTTATATATTTTAGTGACATTTATTTTGTAAGGATACTTCCAAGGTTTAAGTACACACTATTTTTCCTCCTCAGGTTTACTTCTCAAGGTCTGCTTTCAATAGTCCTTTAACTAAAACATTATAGATCTAAAAAAATCTAAATTTAAACTACAGTTTCAAACAACTCAAAATGCAGAAGACAATGGATTGAGACTTCTGGTCTGTTTTACGAGGAAGAAAGGGGTCATTCACGTAGGTCTTGAATCTACAATATATGTGAAACTTTGAATTTTGAAATCAGAGGATGTGCAGATTTGACATCTGGTGTGAGATAGGTTTCTGACTTTCTACTTTTTTTGTTTGAATAAGAAAGGATAGAACTCAATAGACCCATAAAAGAACAGTTCAGCTTTTCTTCCACAGACCAAATTTTCAAACCACATTCTGTTAGTACAGGTCTTTATATTAATCATTTCAATATCTCTTTAAAAAGACCTATATTTTAGAAATGTATATAGGGAGAGATTATCTGTTTTGTTTCTAAAACTCTCTGTTTATTTGATCCCTTGCACTCTTAATTTTGCTTCCCTGGCTTGAGGTTTCCATCTTTTCTCTTTATGCCTGGAAGTTCCTGTGGCTTGTATCAGCTTTTAACACGATATAAAACTTCTTAGAGAAAAGAGCTTTCCTACTGTGGCTGCCTTTTAGTACCCATCCATGCTGCTGAGCACACAACAGAGAGTCACAGTGCAGGAATAAACATATTTTTCCTCATTCTTTCGACTTAAAAATGAAAATAAGATGTTACGTATGTTTTACTAATGGAATATTTCCTGCCTGGTGGGTTTATATTGCTCTGGTCAGCACAAGGACATGTTTTTATTATCCAAAGGGGGAAATACTTCTCAGAAAGGTAGCTCACGGTAGACACTCAATGACTGACTCCTCCCTGACTGCAATAGCACTAGCAGGCACCATGGTAATAAAGGTATTACATTTAATAAGGCTTTTCCATGTATAACAAATGAAGGAAGAGTCTTTGGCAATTGAAGCAGCTCTTTCTAGCACCCAATGTCATTTGTCTCCTATAATTGGTGTGCACAAACTGACCTGCATCATGAATATTCCCTTTTTGCCCTTGCAAAGCATTGCTTGACACAAGCCATACCTTGTAGTTCACTCAACAGTCTTCCATGGAGGTGTTTTTAAAAAAAGATCAGTGCTGTTCTGCTGTAAACCTACCAAGAATGGTAAAGTTTTAACACTCATGCTGTTGTCTTACTGCATGCTTACTGCCAAAGAGGGCCTTGGGAAACTTTCAAGCAGAGTTTCTGTAAAATTACTGCTTGTAGTATCTTATTGCCTGGTCCCTTCTTCACGAGGGGTAGAGCTGTTCCTGGAGTTATTAAGTAGCTCGCAGGTTAGATCCTCAGGACATACTTCATTTTCACTCAGATTGTTGTCAACAGCAGTTTCTCTGAGATCACCTCCTCATCATAAGAAATACACAAATGTCAATACCTTCCCTTTACAGAGAGGCAATGGAGATTATCAAGTAAACATGAGAACCAATGCTTACAGGAATGTGGCATCGTTACATCTCTAAAGTAGGTAAAAGTAAAATTTGCTGTAAGTTAAAAAACAAACAAAAAAAAGCAGGTAATCTGTAGCTTTTTGTTACTATGTGTTGAAATAGCATAACTGTTATTGTATTGGCTATGATGACTGTCACTGCCTTTGCAAGCGCCAAGAGGCCATCAGTGCTGTTGTGGTTATGTGGCCATGTGGCCATAGAATGTGCCTGTTTGACCTGGGTGCAATGGTGAGTCTCCAGAAAGGTGCTGTCATGCTGCAGCTACCACTGCTGGGACAGGATGGCTTTCCAGAAGCTGTAGCACCCAGTATTATAATGGGGAGTAGCACTAGCACGTGTTCAACAGCCTCTGCAAATACCAGAACTGAATCTTTTCCAGCAGCAGCAGCATTGAAGGGTTCGGGCTACTCATTGCTAGTGCAACTGAAACCCCCCCTTCCCTTCCCACTCATAGATTAATTTGTATTTCCATTTAAATTAATGTACAGTTACAGCTGTATTTTTCTAATCAGGATTCTTTTTCCTCAAAGACTTTTTTTTCTGTGGCTTTTCCTTTGAAGACATATTTCTTTTTAAACTCTGATATATGCTATTCCATCCATAACTCTTTCTCCCTTTTTTATTCTCTTCTTCACTCTCAATGAAAAGATGTGACTGCACAGGCAGCAATGTCCATTTTTCCAGGCTAATTTCATGTGTGATACCAACAGGCTTCCTTTGCTGTTTCAGATGTTTTAGTCTAGCTTCTCAGCATCAGTGTAAGACGAAGAGCTAATTCTGCCCTAGATCTGGAACTGGCAATTTGGCAATACTGATTTGCTGGATCTTGTGATTTTGTTCTGGATCCAGGAGATAATTTAGGTTTTTCTAAGTATTGATTTAGATAATCTCGAGCGAAAAAACTGACCTCCTGTAAATAATAATGATTATTGCTTTGACTGTTCCCCATATCAGGGATAAAAATAATCAGAAAGTTACAAAACATAAAGACAGTGACATAAGTGGCCACCGTAGAGATTAAATGAACTAAGCTAAAACACTATTTGCATGTATCATTGATAAGTGCTGTATAACTTATTTTGGGAAATTCATGCTAAAGCAAAGGTTGTGTTATATGTACAGTATCCAAGATACTTTCTTTTCATTACTGAAATCTAAGGAAAATCTTGCTTTTCCCTACTTTTGAATCACAGTGTGGTTACCTCTGCAGCAAAACTCTGAGGAAAAGAGAATGAGTTTCCACTTCTAAACCTTGCAGCAGCAGTAAAACAGCATCAGCAAGCTTAGGAGAGCCCTTATTTTAGAAGAGATTTTCTTACCTGATTTTAAACATTTAAAAGATAGGTATAGTAGTCTAAATTAGTCATCCTGGCCTTGGTTTATAGGAATCTATGAAGAGGCACTACATATCAATACATGGTGATTCACCGCATCCTGAGATAGGCGAGATGAATCATCTTTTGGAGGTGTACATCGCTCTTGATGACTACAGAAGTAATTTAGCATATTTAGCTCAGCCACAGGCACCTGCCTTTGAGATGGTCAGGTCAGGGTGGCTGAATTCCACCTTTTTGTGCCTGCTGCCTCCGCCTCTTCCACATTCCTTGAGTGGAAACGGAGACCAATGGATATCCATACCATGGAGCTGCACACCAAAGATCTCCCTTTTCCCGGGCTGTAAGCTACTCACTGGGTGTTGGTGAGGGTTTTTCACAGAACTGAGCTCTCCCACTGCAGCCCATGTGCCACATGTGTCTACAAGTCCCGGAATCTGCTGTAATGCTACAAGCAGACAAGTGAAAGGCAATGTCTTGTGTTAGTAAAAAAAGGGGAATTTGCTCAGTTATTATACATGAGATATGGTTAATAACTTCCCATTCAGCCAGTTTGTGGCTTTAAAAACACATTTTACCACTGAGATTTAGAGACAGCTTGAGTTATTTCAAATGCTGTTAGTATGCAAAGAAATCAACTTGTTTTGAATGTTCGCTGTGATCTTTAAACTGAAAAAAATACATGACTGAAATGAAAAATGAGTCCCTTAATTTGTGTGATGACATACAGCTGATGAAGACATACTGAAAAAGGTTGAAACAATAATGGCATTAGTTTCTTCAGCGTGAACGTGGCTTTTTTGCAGTAACAACTGCTTAAGAATTTTTACTATTCCTTGCAAAGATTTAATAAGAAAGATTTTTAAATGAGTTTACTGTATATTTGCCTGGGCCTGTTCAGTGGCAGTGTAATCAAATAATTCTGATGCTCTGCATAATTGTTTTTTAATTCCCGTGCTACGTGCAATGCCTACCTTTTCCAATTTGCTTTGAGCAACATATCGTGTTCTATATAATAAAAAGTTAAGAATGTAAAAAAGAAGTTTTAAAACTAACAAGCATTCAACTGATGATGTAAAAACATAGTTTTATGCATGATGGAAAGTTCATCTTTTTGCCTCAGTAGGACAACATTTTGCCTCCTTGTGACTCCATTAGCATGTTACCACTTCAGCACTCACTAACATGCTCTGATTTGAACCTGTACAAATGTCAGCCTTGAATGTCAGCTAATATTGCTGAGATTGTTATTAAGATTTTTTCCAGTGCTGTGAAGGAAGTAAAAATGCTGGACATAATGTGCTTTCTTGTCCAGGGCAGACAGAAACAGTTACTTGGGAAAAGGTGGGGAGTCGGTCAGCTGCAGTGGAGAAGTGTTGCATGCATTAAGCAGAGAGTATTACAACTACACAGCTTTTAAGACCAGATTTTATATTGGCGTATGAATGGATTTTGCAGAAATGTTGTCTCTGAGGATAAGGGGTGAATGAATCATTTTTCCCAGGAAGCAAAACACTGTTGTTATTGTTGATACTGCTTTCCAGCTTTCATCATACTGTGGCTACAAGCGATTTTCATAGTCATTGTGTGTGGTGGAGGCAAGAGAGTCATGCTTAGGTATCGTCTCTGTGGCAATGTCATTGCCCTGTCCCTGTCTTGATTCTGCTTTGCCACCTCTTTCTCCTCAAATTCCCATCGCATCAGTATGAACAGCCCTTGCTATCCACTGTTTTGCTCCTAAAGGAGAAGCAGACATGGTCAGTAGCAGGTTCTTCTCTGGACACCTTCTTCCACCCAAGCAGGGCAAAGCAGCACTGGTTGTGCTGGTTGGTGCTTCCTTGGGAAGCAGGAAAGGACACTGAAATGGCAGCCAGCAGGCACCTCTACTTCCCTCGGAAAAACACTTAAGGAGCCCTAGGTGGTGACTTCAAAGACCTTTTATTCACTGCCCAGAGGAATGGATATTTTGTAATACAAAATGAATCAAATTTCAAAGCCTGTAAAGGTCAAAAGCAGCCTCTGGCCAAACAAGAGGAAGAAGCTGATAGGAATTACACCTCTCCACGAGAGGCTACTTTAACACAAACAGCCCTTGTGAAGTTGCACCTGCAAAGAGTTAACCACAAACCTCCACAGTGTCTGATGGATGAGAAGTGATCACTCACCCCTCGGACAGGCCGGGACCACAAAGGCTGGGCTGATGCAGTTTCACTTTACCTGCTTTTATTCTTTAAGCTTTTAGCTAATGCCACTTTCGGCTGCTTTGGTACTAACCTCACTTGAGATATGATTGTGAGCAGCCATTTTCATTGCTGCTTAGGCCAGGTCAGACACTGCAGGTATAAAAAGCCCTGTGTGGTGATAGTACTCACTCTCCTTAAATAACTGCAGGAGATGGAAAGTCTGGAAGAACTAACATAAGAACTTGTCACAGTTCAGCACCCTCCTCCCCTCCCCAGATTAGCCCTCTTTGAATTATGGCTAATATTATTTCTATTTTCTGTAGGGAACAGTACAGACCTATGCAATTTTCCAAAGGAATTGATTAAAAAGTACCCTGCTGTCTCTGGTTTAAGCTCTTGTCACCTTGGGTGGAATACAATGGGTAAGAATAAGCACAATCATGCAAATATTCAGAATAAAGAGTTAAAGCAAGACTTCGGGTTGGTTGCCTTACTCAGGACCCATATGGCACTAATGTCTATGCTATTAAACTCCTTACCTTATCATCAGATTTCTAGCCATTTCACACATTTCAGAGGAAAAATATTCTTTGATAACTGTTTTCTGTTTTACATTTTTTGGTATCTTGCTATGAGAAAAAATCAGGCATCACAAGTTGGTATAGGCTTCAGAAGAGAGAGAAAAATGACTCGTAAAGATTTTCTTATGTAGCTTGTCCAGAATGAAAGGTGTGATTTTAAAGCCTGCTAACCTGCAGCCTAACCAACATTTGTTGCCTTTTGATTATTTAGGAACCTTGACTTTAAATGCAGACTGCCTAGTTGTGGTAAGGAGAACTATCGGATCCAGAGCCTATAGGCTTGGTTGGAGATCGGGAAGGACAAATTGGTGTTCCTGTATTTCTGAGCACTGTAGTTCTCTAGCTGTAGGCCACAGAAGAGGCCATCTCTTTCTCTGAGGTTGCTGCTTGTTAGTGGCAGAAGCTGGGGTCTTTGCAGCGTGTCCGCAAGAAATGGAACAGGAACCTCATAAAATTCGACAAGGGCAAATGCCAGGTCCTGCACCTGAAACGGACAAACCCCTTGCACTGGGGTCTGCCTGGTTGGGGAGCAGCTCTGCTGGAAAGGCACAGAAGATGTTGGTAGACAGTGGGCTGGACACGAGCTGGGGTGTCCTCTGGCAGCAAGGAAAGTCAACAGCATCTTGGGCTGTATTAACAGGAGGAAAGCCAGTAAATTATTATCCCCCTTTACTATGTGTATGTTTGACCACATATACAATACTGCATCCAGTTTTGGGCCCCCAGTACAACTAAAACATTGATAACCTGCAGCAAGTTCATGGAGGGCCACCAAGATAATCAGGGCTGAAGCACTAGCCTAATGAGAAGAGGCTGAGGGAGCTGGGCTCGTTCAGCCCAGAGAGATGATGGCTTCAGGGGGCCTGACAGCAGCCTGCCAGGGCCTACGGGGAGGTTACCGAAAAGAGGGCCATGCTCCTCAGTCATGTGTACTAGGAGGACAAGAGACAATAAGTTGAAAAAAGAGACATTCAGACTTCATGTAAAGAACATTTTTCACCGTGAGGACAGTCTAGCAGTTGAAGAAGACGGGGTTTACAGTCTCCATCCTTGGAGATTTTCAAGATCAGACTGAGTAAAGCTCTGGAGCAACAAGATCTGACATTTAAGCTGGCCCTGCTTTGAGCAGGTGGTTGGACGAGAGACCTCCTGCAGTCCCTTCCAGTCTCAATTATTCTGTGAGCATGTGATTATTACCCAGCAGTGGAGGTGCTTGATGCTGGAGTCATTTCAGTGGCCAGTAAAAGTCACATACTCACTTCCCGGCTAAAACATCGTCTGAAAACTCCTGCATCCAAAAAACATGCATTTAAATGGAATTTTAAAATACGAAGAACAGAAAACCAAGGAAAAAATCCTAACTTAATCAGCATGTAGCTTGAAATTAGTTTGTTAAAGACAGCATCCACTCTCACTTGAAAATAATGAGCAAAAGAGAGCACAACTGTCGTCTGGATCAGGTTAAACAGAGGCAGCATTTTTGTTGCCCTGGCCTGTGCCATGGCCTTCTATGTGAACATCAGCGCCATCACAGTTCAGCTGCCACCGCAGGGTGCCTGCAAAAAGAAGAGAGAGATGCAGTGCTTTGTCGCTACCACCTGCAAATCTCTCATTATTGGCAGGTACTTTGCAATGGAGTACTAGAAGAGGATAATTGCTGGAGATAGAATTGGCAAAAGCAGTATATGGGAGACACATTCAATTGCACATGAGTATGGTAGGTGAACTATAAAAAAAGCAGCCCTGCCATTATATGTTGAACAGCCGGCAACTCTGGACCTTCCATTTTGTTTACGGCAGAATGGACAAAAGGCTTGTAGTGTCAGCAGTAAATAGCTTGGGGACTGTATGCCTTGTAAAGGTATTCTGGATGCCTTTATGAGCCATAGCTCAAACTTTTGTGACAATAACAGTGAGGCATTACAAGTTTATTTGCAAGATTAAGTCTAAATGTCATCCCCAGAGTGCAGTATAAAAACTAATTAATTTTTTTATTCTTTATCATTGAGATCAACATTCTCCATATGAATTTGCATTTCTATATGACCCTTGTGTAAGCCAGCTTGCATGGGAGGGGGACCAATTTTGGTTTTGAGATTCATCAGTAGTGTTGTCCATCCTACACCAATATTCCATTTATACCAAATATTCCACTAGCAAGTATAATCCTGCAGCCAGCCTTAGAAGAAAAACAAGTACTTCTACGAGAAACACAATTACTACTTTTCATTACACAATGTTTTGCTATGAATTTCTGTCTTACAGCTGCTCTGCCATATGGGTTCCTCAATATTTAGTTTGAGAAGTGAGTTTACACTGCAGTCTTCCTCTCATGGAGAGCGCTGGCTGGGCTTTTCAACCAGATATTTTAACAAACATTGGCTTCAAGTCATTGGCGTGTTTATACCTCAGCTCTTCTTTGGGTTGCAACAGCTCTGTTCATCAATTTGAAGATTTAAAATTGTTACTTGAGAATGTTATTAGGTGGGCACAGGTGCAAACACCTTACTCCCCCATGGACTGAGGACATAAGCCACCAGGACATGAAAGTAAGAGAGGGGTTGAAAAAGTAGTGTAATGGTGAAAAATATTTTACCATGTTATCAAATCTGAGACTCAGAGCCTTCCCCATGCAAAATTTTTGCCAGACATTCAAGATCTCACTCTTAGACCTTCTCCCTGCTATTGTTTTAGCTATGAGGAATATTGTCTATAGAAGGATGTTATCAAGGGGAAGAGTGCTATCCTCTGGCT
>NW_009186947.1:118331-126209 GCF_000690835.1 Fulmarus glacialis | reverse complement strand
CCCTGCTAGGGAGCGGGGAGAAGACAGGCCATAGACACAAGAAACAGGTGAGCATGCCGGATCTGTGCTGGGTGCAGGAGCTGGGAGGGGAGGCACACTGCAGCTGTGGGACCTGAACACCAGGCTGCAGTCACGCAGGAACATTTTCTTCATTCTAGACTCATCCAGCATTTGTTTCTAGAAAATTCAGCCCTATGTAAAAAGTCCACTTTTAATATTGTTAATCCTCCTGTGGTATAAGCACTGTTCCCTCAGCCACTCTTTCTGTACCCTTATCCTTTTTAAAGACATAAGAAGACTTGGCAAAAGTGGCAATCGTTTGCCACCATGGTAGAAAATTTTCCACATGATGTGCACGTGCTGTATGGGACACACTGCTCTGTTTTGTCTCGTTTTCCCCTTTATCTGGAATGAAAGGAATTTAATCTGATTGATAGAAAGGTCAAACCTTTCTGTATGGGTAGGGAGAGCTGAGACAGTTGGCATCCACTTACCCTGTTCTAGGGCTGCCTCTACCATGTTTCTGCTCGGCTAAAATACTCTACCCCTATATTAAATCTATGGATTTGGTTCACTGTTGGCTCAGGAGGTCCAATTACCTACCAAATCAGCATGTTTCTCCTGTGCTACTGGGAAGAGCAAACTTATTCCTCATCCCTTCAACACAGCACATTGAGGGAAAGCATTTTTTAAATTGCAAGTAGGGTCTTACTCTGGCCAAATTTGCAGATACTACACAAAGGTATGCACAGAGCCAGAGCTCCGGACCCACTGCTTTTTGACCATGCAGTCCTTAAAGGTTTTGGCAGAGGAAGATTTGTAGGCTTTTTCTACCTACTACATATTTTCTGGCTTGAATTTGCTTTGGAAACAGAGATCTTCATTTTAGAGGAAGCCAATGATATCTGCAGGTCTTCCATCCATTTCTGTGTAAAGACTCAGAGAAAAGTCAGCCTAAACAGCGCTTTCAAAGCTAACAGCTTTCCTGATTAACTCATCTTATTATCCAACACTCTGCATTTTCTAGGAGAGAAAAAAAATCTCAAAGATGGGAGAGAGTAAAACTGAAACAAACAAAAAAATCACACTTTGAAATCCATCCCTGGCAGCTGTCCCTTTTTCATTTTGGCAAACGGAGGGTTGCTGGCAGGACTAGTGAGGTAAGGGTAAAGGACAAATGGTTCATCATGAATCCTTTAACTAAGCTGATATTTCAACACAGCACGTGCCAGCATTTTTCTTTGGCATACGCTTTATACAACGTACATGACAACATCAGTGTTGTTAATATATTGGCATTACCTGGCTTATTATTCATCTCCGTTGGAATCAGACCCTAGACTTTCAGGAAAATACCACACAGCAAAAGTCTATTTTTTTCCTTGCATCTATTTCCTTGGGAACAAAAATGAAACTAAACCTATGTTACCATGATTAAAAAAAAAAAAAAAAAGACATAAGAATTCGTCTTTTAAAATTAGCGTATTATTTATCAGGATGCTATCTTTTCAAATGCTGATAATGTAACTACCACTTTCAAGAATAAGATGTATCAAACAGTTCTACTGTTTGAGTGAATCAGTTAATGT
Source organism: Fulmarus glacialis (assembly GCF_000690835.1). Classification (NCBI taxonomy): domain Eukaryota; kingdom Metazoa; phylum Chordata; class Aves; order Procellariiformes; family Procellariidae; genus Fulmarus; species Fulmarus glacialis. Next base: position 124,620 of record NW_009186947.1, on the reverse strand, counting down.
AAAATAAACACAAATAAGGTAATTAATTTTTAAGAAACAAAAAGTGAAAACTTGGTTTTGAAGGGTTTATGTAATTATTGGGTTTTTATTATGCTTTTTGTCCTGAAAAACAGCCTTCAGGTTTCAGGGATAAAAGTGGATAGATCAAGATGTACCGATGAAAACAAAGTATCTCAAATTCCATGATAAAAAAACAACCTGCAAGCTGCATTAAGTTTTCATTAGAGTTAATGGCAAAATTCATATTGACTTGAATGGGTCCAACACTACACAATACACACATGGCAATTCATTAAACCAATAAATTTGAATTAAAAAAATAGATACACTTATATACTGAAGAAATAGGTTAATTCATTTGTTCATTCATTTATTTCTTCTTTCTTTTTTTCCTTTCATTATTTTTCTTTCTTTCTTACTAACTACCTAGCTAATTATCTCTTAACAAATCTCATTTCATGTTCCTAAAGGTCCCACAGGTGGCATTCCACAACATGCACCTCTTCTGCAGAAGAAACTGCAGTTTCAAGGAGCCAGCCCATGAGGACGTATGAATCACTAAATACTATTTCTGCATCTGAAATGCTGAACAATGTATTACCACAGCTGATGGTCAAGAAGACCTCATCTGACATTTCCAAATCAAATTTGCTAATATTTAGCTGTAGAAATTCCTTATAAATGCATCTTCCTCCAATACAGCAAGACACTGTAAAAATCACTGGAGAGAGAGTAACTGAAGGAAATGCAGTAAGATACGTGCCATACAGTGTACTATGTTCTGGCCAGAGACCTTAATTAGTTCACTTCCTTTCTAACAGCCTACCTTCATTCCTCACCCCTGCTAATAGAAGATTAAAACTATAAAAGCAAAATTACAAACTTTACCTTCTGAAATACTGTTTATGACTTCAGGCTTTATTGCAGGAAAACTTGTTTGTTTGCAAGAAGAGACAAAAAAATGATAGGTTTGGATTTTTTTTTTTTTTCCGATTTGAATTGATTCTAATGTTAGGATTTATTAATAGAAAGAGACTGAAATGCGAGAGCCTAAAAAGGCAATATGGAAGAGCTCAACAAGCTATAGAAAGAATGAATAACAAACCATATATTTTTCCTGCCGTGACAGGGCACTGCATAAAAACACCAGGGGATGGATGCAAACAATGTGCTGGTGAGAGTGACAATAAAACAGGGATGACAGCATAAAGAGAGAATGATGAATGTATTAATGCAGGTAAGAGAGTTAGATAAAAGATCACAGGGAGCAGTAGAAAATCCACTCTAAGCAGATCGTGAATAGTCTAACAGGAAATAGTGCTATTGTTAGATGTGGATTTGATAGGGAGTGTGGTGACAAGAGAGTGAGAGAATCTTTGAGTTTATACGGAGAGATTTATATTTATGCCTCTGGATATACATTTATAGATATTTATACTAAATATATATTTTGATATCCCTGTAATAAATTTCTATAACCATATGATAAACTGTATTTACTGTAGTTAACACCCTTTGCCTGCCTTACCTGCGCTATGTTCTCTTTTTCGTTTCAGCTGGTGATTCCTCTAAGCAGCACAGAACTGCTGTCAGGATTGTTGAAACCTGCCAGAATTTTCTTTGCTTTCTTCCCAAACACCTGCAGAGATGGGGAACTCTCCTCCTCTGCTGCATTCTGCTTTGAAGTATCTGTGTTGAATTGCCCCATTTTGGATCAGTTTAGATTTAAAGGCCCAATTTTTCTTATCTCTCAAAGATGAGAGAGGAACAGGGGAACTGAGGCTCTTACTGTAAGAAAAACTGGCATTAATATAATAGACTGATTTGTTAAAAATGGTGTTCCTAAAAAGTTGAAAGAAAGATGTTAATCTACCAAAGAAAGTTACAAAATCTACCTATTTTTTTGTTTAAATCTTGATTTTAATTTCAAAAGCTTTGTAACAATAAATCTATTAAAGTTATATATTTTTGACTAATGGCTACTTGCCCAGAATTAGTCTCTAAAACTGTTGTTTTTCAAAAGTTGAACCAGCAAAGAAAATGAAAAACCAATCGACTTTAGTAGGCTTTATATTGGGCCCTTAGATGCAAATAGTTCGGCATAATTTTATTTTATTGCTTGTTAGCACTCTCACGTTTCACCTCTTGGTGGTGAATGGTCGCTCAATGAGTGGCTCTTTTTAAAACCTTTTTCTTTATGTCATTATTTTCCATAGAGTAATATTAAAGATGTAGAGATCCCTGATTGCCTTTTTCAAAATGCATCTCATGTATTTGGGGCATTTGTTTGAGGTTGAATGGAACACAGCAGCACTACCTCGAAATCTAGGAGAAGAACTGAAGAACACCAATTTCTTCTGATGCTATAAGTAGCTTTTAGAGAGGTTACTCGAAGAGGAAGAAAAAAATTACTAAACTGAATCCCACTGCACATACCAATGCACAATTTGTTGTGACAGTTTCAGGATTGCCAAACATTTTTGAGGATTGCAGACTTTTGTCTTATATTTTCCCTCACAAGCAGCATTTTCATTATAGGTCAAAATTTCACCATTCAGTGGCATTCATTTGTTAGGAGTGATTCTGTAGACAAACCCTGCTTGATGAGCCGTCAGTGAGGGATATCATATTTACCCAAAATTACTTGGCTGAAATGATCAGTCTGAGACAGATTAAAACTAGGCATTATTCACCTGTAAGTCTAAGCATGAGAAAAGAAAAACACCAGAATTGGTATATTGTGATATGAATGGAAGTTTCAGAAGACTAGTCAGAAAGGATTACTCTACAAAAGAAAATGTTTGTCTTGGAGACTTTTTTATTGACCTATGATATGCTTCTGGTTTGAAAGACATGTTAAACAAAGAGAGCTCCAGTCTTTCAAAACTCTCACAGCTCTATAAATAACTCCACATAAAATGTACAGTATGTATAAACAGCATGACAAAGATTTTCTGAAAGGATTTTCTCTGCAGTAAAAGTAAAGTCAAAACATCCCATTGATGGCAGCTATTTTGAAGAATTCCTAAGAATACAAGTGCTTATGAGCTGGCAAACTCTCCATGAGTGAGAGAGTATAAACAATGAACTTTTATGAGGTTGTAGCCATCCCAGCAAGATCCAAATGCAGCTTGAATGGCCCTTAGCCAAGAAGTGACTGCTCAGCATTTAGTAAAGCTTCAGCTAAGGGAACCACAGAAAAAACCAAACTGTTCCAGCAGTAAAAACATCGGCCAGCCACATTTTTGAGAGTTCACCATCTGGGTGCTGCAGCCATCAATCAGACTCAATGTGTCACTCCAGCTGTTCTTCAAGGCTCCTCGTGGTCAAGGTAGAGCAGTTGTGAGAAAATAAAACAGAAAAATTGAGAGAGCATAAACAGCTGTTGAAAGCTTGGGTAAGTCAGCAGGCAAATAACTCCCAAGTATTAAATAGCATGCAATTGCTTCACTACTCTGCAGAATTCAGATTGTCTGCTTGCATGTCTGAAAATGCCAGTTTTCCATACTACGTATTGTTATTTTATCTGACTATTCAGTTTTAGTGGATTTGGGGTTGCTTCATAAATGCATGCATAAGTCCCTTTAACTTCTGTGGGAAATAAATCCACAAAAAAAAGGTCTATAAGTTTATTTTCTATCATGAAATGTGTATTGGCTCTAGTCATTGGCTCTTACTGTGGCAAGCACTTTTTGAAATTTAGTCACTAGTAGTGGAGATTTTGAGTGGAGTTGAACTCTGAAAAAGTCTGGTGTTGTGAATCTCACACCTGAGCAAAAGTTAAGGCCACATTCATATATGTGCTTATGGTTGGAAATAATGGAAATAATCTAAGTAGTAGCTTGAACAGGAACTGAGACAGGAAAGTAGAGATGCAGTAGGAATTTCAGAAGAAACACTACAAGAAGTAGGAACAGTTACCAAATTAGCAATTCCATATCTATAAGCAACAAAATAAAGAGAACCTGTTGCTGGCTGAGGGGAAGGCATGCAGAACTAGGGAAAGGAGAAGCTGATGGTTGAAATAGCAAGTCTGTTATCTTGAATGGATTCGAGAGTAGACAGTCAGAAATAAAAGCCAGAGCCATATGTAGGGCCATGAAAATTTAGGGGAAAACCAGCGACTTGGTTTAGTAAACTTGAGAAACCAGAGAAAAGTTTCAGAGACTTAAGTGGAAAGCTGAACAGGTAAGGAAATTAATGGATATGTGCTGCATTTTTTAAATGGAATTACAGGGGAATAGAGTGGGTTTTCTATCCAAATATGGTTGATTTATTTTTCTATCTATGTTTCATTGCAAAATAACTCCAATATTTCTTTCATATTTTTAGGTTTCAAATGTCTATGTGGTGGAGACACTATTTTTTTTTTTAAATAGTTGACTTTGCCTTATCAATGGTTTTAATAAAAAAGATGTACTGTCATCCAAGGTTTGCTCTACTGTACAATTTAGATGTAATAATCTCCATATGATGGCTTTATTCAATGTCCAACTATAAATAGCCTAGCTCTGGAGCAAGAAAAGAGTGTTCTGTAGAAATAAAAATATAATTATGATTACTATTTATTTGTATTAAGATATTAACATAATAGGGTCTTTTGTTTATTTTCCTTTTTAGCATTTAGAGACACTTATTGTATTATAATTATTCAGTACTCAATTTCTACAAAGCTGAGTTGCAGGTGGTAGAAACTCTGTTTAATAGTTCAACATTCTCTATTCCAGGTGTTTTAAACAAATGTTTCTGTTTCAAGATTTTTCAGTAAGGGAATGGTAATCACAGAATCATTTGGGTTGGAAGGGACAGACCTCTTGATATCATCTAGTCTAACTCTGGTACACAGGACTGTACCATTTTTGTGCCGTTGTTTCACATATTGCAAAACAAATTCAGGATTTTAAGGATGGAATGAGAGGATGAGAATGACACGAATTTTGGGGGTCATTAGAAATTCAATAACTCTGAGTCTTTTCCTACTAAAGATTTGAGTTGATTTTCAGAAGCAGGAGTTAATCTAAGCTTTATAAAAGTCTCTAGCTGCATTTCTCTTGAGGCAGTTTGAGAAGCAAGAAGCCTTGAAGTACCATATAATAGTGTGCATTTTTAAGAAAGCTCATAAATGTTCTAGTAACTACCACACTGAACAAAAATACTGAAACCTGGGGCATTCCACCCAAAAAGTACTGAAACATGGGGTAGGCAATTGGAAGCAAAATGCTGGCAATGAAATTATGATCAATGACTTCTGTGAGGCCAAACTGCCTCAGGAACTTCTCTGAAAAAAAAAAAAAAAAGAAAACAAAACCATGAAAGTTATCAAAACCCCTTACATGAGAGATCCAGGCCTCAGTCCTGAATGCCTCACTCTATCCAGCAGAGAGTAGGATGCTCAGATACTTCAGAAGATCTAGACTGAGAAGGACAATGAGAAATGGCAAAAGAGAAATGTAGGAGAGGAGGATGGAAAAGGCCCCAGTGGCCTGTTGTTGCAGGCAGCCATATCATAACATGTCATGGCATTTCTTTTGCAAACTTTCACAAAACCTTTGGAGGTCTGGGCACACAGAGGATCTCACAGTATCTCACACCAAATGAGATTTTATAGGTGAGATTACCAAGTGTTCACCTGAGTTTGCAAGGGGAAGTTAAAGAAGAACACAACTTTAATTATTTTTTGGTAAACCAACAGAAATGCATATGTTTTTCTGAAAAATGATAGACCTTTGCTTTAAATACTCTTCCAAAAGCATTATCATCACTCAAACTTGTCAGAAAATGAATATACTGCAAAAACTCACATGACATTTCAAATGGATTGGCCACTTTCATGAAGCTGTGATTTAGTCTATCATCACCGTTAACTGGTGTCTCACCTAGGTACTTATTGGAGAGCAGAGGGATTCGATATCATTTAAAAGACAGTTTGGAACAGCAATAACTTTTGCACGCAAGTCATTTAGCATTGGCCAAAAGAGTCTGTAATGTCTTTCCTACATCTGTGTAGTCTTTAGAATAAAAGTGGAAAATGCTTTTGGCAAAAACAAGCAATAAAAAACCTCCCTCGTTATATAACAAATAAACACAAAAGGCTCTTTGAGTAAGAGCCGTACAAGCGCTTTACACAAGGAGACGTATGTACTGTTGCATTTCAACTGAATATCATAGCTTTTGCCTACTACAAAGCTTCTATGCCTTGTGCTTCAATATCACAAATATTGACATCCTGATCAAAGTAAATGGGCTGTATTCTGCCCAGTTGTGGCTGTTACCAGAGAGTAAAGCACAC
>NW_009186947.1:72553-118300 GCF_000690835.1 Fulmarus glacialis | reverse complement strand
AGGTTATTCCTGTTGATTTCCTGCCAATATGAAGGCACGACATAGAAATAATGACAGTACGGTGTATTTTTATTTTGAAAAGAACAATCTGTCCACTCTCGTTCCCCCTGGGGTGGAAGAGTAACCAGTGCATCCAAATAGAGAGGAGAAGATGGCAGTGGATGAGTTTAAAGGCATTTTACTTTGTCAGATTCCTCCATAAGTCATTAAGTATTGTGTTCTCTCTCAGAGTTATTAACCCAGTCCCTGCAAAGAAAAAAACCATACCTATTCAGTGAAGGAAAACGAAGGCTGAGTAACACATATATTAAAAAATTGCCTGAAATATTTATTTTCCATATTATATATAAAACATGCACAGCACTGTGACTTACATGTCTTACGCAGAAGTTACAAGAATTACTGTAGTTAAATTCCAAATCAGAACTGATTCTTTAAAATACTACTCTTCCCTGTTAATTCTTTAAAATGCTACTCTTTCCTTTTAATTTAATTAAATGCAAGTTTCATGACTCCCTTATGAGTCAAGATAATTAAAGAAAGACCTATATTTGTCAGTGAATCTCAGAAATGTTCTAATGAGTGGATAAGAACCATTTGTAATTAACATACTAATTGTTTGTATGCAAACGGCCTGTTGTTTGAGTGGTTTAAAAAGTGCTTGAAAACAGTTTGTTTGCCTTCCCTCTTAAGCAGACTAAACATTCCCACTTGCAGTCTTATTTACATTATTAATTTGCTTAGCAAGTATTTTTTAATAGCTAGTGCAAATAGAAGGAGTGGAAGCCTTGTTTGGAGAGCTGTTGTGAAGAGTGCTATTTGCTAGAGTTCAAGCAGATGAGCAGACAATCAGACCAAAATGTGAGTTTTTCAGGCACATAATAGACCCTTGGCTTATCAAAGCCCCTTATCTGATTGGAAAAAAATCAAAGGTAAACTTCACAGCTCATGGAATTAAAAGACAAATGAGATGTCATAATTATCAAAGTGGCTAATTTAGAAAATTAAGCCATTCACATAGGTGACATAATTGCTTGTCACAATCACTCTTTTTCTCATTAGCCTTCTCTTCAGTACCTACCATACAGTGGAACATTCTTTAGTCTTGGAAAATATTGCCTATACTGTAATCCCTTAATAGCATAGCCCCTGAAATTAATGCAAAAATATACTTAACCGCTTCATTGATGTGATATATTTGTGTGATTCTCTGTTTGATCATGCCTCATACTGTAAAATGTGGTATTTTGAATTTTGAGTATTTTATTGGGTCTTTTTCTATCTTCTTTTAAAATCACACAATTTAAAATTAATCAGTTAATTATGATGGAGGACTTAATAAGCCAGCATGCCGTATGCAAGGATCATGCTTCCATCACACAAGGCAGCTTTACCATAGGAGGATTATGAGGTATATAGTTATTATAGCTAGAAGAATAAATTGTTCTCCTAAATTGTGAATGTATAGGAAAAATATTTTTATCCTGTATAGAATAATGTGTCTTTCTAATATTTAATATTACATTTTATATTTGTTTTTAGTCAATTTCAAATAACACCCCAAATAATATTCCATGTAAGAAAGTAATTTTCAGGAAGTAGTTACACTTCCCTGACAATCATATTGTTTATAAGTCAGCAAGTACAGAAATTATTAAAGACAATTTCTAAGAAAGGAAATGAGTCTGGTTTGCTATGCGATTTTCAAGGCATGACATTGTAAATGGGCAAGGTTAAACATTTTGGATTAAAAACATGACTGTGAGATTGATTAGGGTCCTACAGTCTTGTAAAGTTGGTAGAACATAGCTGACATGACTTATAGTTTGCTGAATTCAGAGAGATTACATTGATGTCATTCATTTGAAGAGATAGTTCATCCTGGATGCATATAGTGAAGCTGTCATCCGTGCATTTCACAAATATTCATGTGACTAACATGTTTTGATTAGACTAACACTGAACCACACCATCCAGTGTCTGAAGCACTGTGACATGCTAAAGTCAATGCGTGCATTTAAAAACAAGGGACAAAAACTGGGAAATAAGATAAAGCCAAACACCCAAGCTAATCTTGTAAAGCTTTCTGTGAGCCACTCCTCTGAATATTTGACATACTTAACATGTGCAGTACTGAAACTCATATCTTATAACAAGCAATTAGGCTTCTGATATAATAAAAGAAACGTAATATGTCATTAGCTTAATTATAAACAATATTGACTTTGCTCTGTATGAACAGACTCCTATACAGCTCTGCATGAATGTGCTTATTTAGAAATAGGGTCCGTGCTGCCCTTTCTTCTCAACCCATAGCTGGGCATGATTTCAACCCAGCACTCCCAGAAGGGAATTGGCTTCAGTCGACAGTTCCTCAAAAGTGAATGAAAAGCAGCAAGTCCTACTTCCAAGAAAAGGACCTTCTTAAATGGGCTGCAGCAGGCTTCAGAACCCCTTCTTGTTTTAGCAAATGATGTTAGGACTGGCGTTTCTGGGTTTATTGAGCCTGACAGCACCCCAGTTGTGTACCCCTGGCTCATTGCAGGGGTAGTCACTCCGCTTCAGCCTTCCTGCCCAGAAGGAGTAGGAGGTGCTCCAGCCTCCTTAGTCCCCCAAACAAGTGTTGGCACCGTCCCTTCCCCCCGCTCTGCTCTGAAGTTTGCTACCTTCTCACTAGGACCGGTTTTTTCTGTGTCTTTCAGTTCATTCACAACAAAGAAGGCAAGCTTTCTAAACTAACTTTTAAAACACATTCCCACTGTTCATATGCAAAAAGAGCTATTTACAGGTCCATACAAAGATAGCAAAATCTGCACATAAAAACATTTAGCTTAATTTCCTCTCCAGTATGGAAGTCCTCTGACTTTCCCACACTTTTTTTATCCCCCATCCTTTTGATCCCCACAGTCTCATCTTCTCCTCAACTTCAGGTTCTCTCTCCTTGCCCAGAGCCCTCCTTCTTTAGTTTAGATCTGCTAGCCTAGAGAGCCAAGACACCACTCTCATTTTAAACAGCTCTGTTCAAAACAACTTTTTCTTCTCCTTTCCTGCTTTGCGTTGTTGGTTGTATCCAGCTGACCGATCAGCTATGCTCTCAATCCCAAGGGCAGGCATGACATTTTAACTCCCATGCCGGTTAATATCCACAGCTATCTCTGCGGGCTCCATGACTTGCTCAGTCTTTTGTCATACTCATTGTTTTCCAAGGCACTTATCCCATGCTAACAACTTTTTCAGTTGTCCTCTAGCTGCCTCTGGATAAAGTATGTGATATGTGACACAGACGTTGCCAGAAACTCTTAACATTGACGGTTATAGTTACACGAAGGGTTCATAAAGTCAGAATTTGTAAGTTATGCATAAATTTCTAGACTGTCACAGGGAAGAATAAATATTAAGCATCTGCTATTTTTCTAGAAGACATTTTCTTACAATAAATATTTCCCACAGCTATCTGTCTGGTTTAAGGGAGAAGGAAAGGAGGTTGAAGATTCAAGGCTGTTCTGTTATCTTATCCTTCCGTCACCTGCCATGAGGAGGGTTAGGTTCTGATTTCATTTATCGCATTGCGAATTTCTGATGCAATTTCATTGAAGCAGCTCAGCCTCTACTCTTTTAACAGATTGTGGACACTGGCCAGCAGTGTTAGATTTGAAAACATCAACACAGACCCTCAGATGTGTCACTTCATTCAACAGCAGGCAAAAAATTGTTATGTGACAGACACAAGTGACTGTCAGCCACCATAGGAAGTGGAAAACATCTTTTTCCTTTGATATAGTATTCAGTATTGGGAGCAAGCTTTCTTCTTCAGCTTAAAAAAAATGCTGACTTGAACACCTGCAAATGCTTTACATAACAATATCAGGCCTAAATAATCAATAAGAACACCCTTTGTGATTTGGTGACTTGTTTTGGCCCTGTTCCCATATTAATTTTGGATCAAAAAAAATTGCATTTAGATGGCATTGAGGTTGTGATTTTGGTAGAAGATGGGTATTACCATCGTGAGAGTGCATGTAAGCTGAAGATTAAATAAATAATTTGTTTTATCTGTTCTTTTAGAGTAACAAATAGCATAAGAATATTTTACAGGGATCACAGAATTATCACCTAAGGAAATGAAGACTAAAGTATCACAACTGAAAATGGTGACTGATTATCCCTCTACTATTAGCATTGTTCCCAAATATGCAGTGCTGTCCTCTAGAGGCCGTGTTTAATATTAAATAGCCCACAGTTCATTAACTAATAGGTTAATTCAGGAATTCTTCTTGTGGGAGAGCTGATTCCAAGAACAAGAATACCTCCATGTGTACCTATAAGGTAGTCCGTATGGTGATAACATATAAACAAAAGACTATCTCATGCTGGCTGTTGAGGAAAAAATGTACACATCTTGCATGTCTCTGACTCTGCTAACTCATGCTTGCAGTTCTATGTTCTGCACCGGATCAGCCACACACAATTTTTCTCACAATACTTTTGAAAGAGAGCTGGCAGCAGCCAAAAGCAAATGTTTCCCTTCTTCCTTTCTTCCCTCAAACTTCACCATCAAAGCATTTAGGGTGTTTGAGAGGTATGTCATACACCTGACTCGGTGGCTGGCCTTTCAGAGCTCTCTCTGCCAGCTTCTCCCTTCTCTTAACAAGTATTTTTTAATTACTGAGCTAAGGCTAATTTCAGTTATTGTAGTATATATCTGAACTAACTTTACTAAATGCGTTGCACCGCTGTGAATCACTGAAATTATTGAACACGAACGTAGCAACGGTGTTTGGAGGGAAAGATGACTCATCCCCACTGCGGTTGACTCTGCCTCAGAAATACGATGATACCTTCTCTTAACAAGTATTTTTTAATTACTGAGCTAAGGCTAATTTCAGTTATTGTAGTATATATCTGAACTAACTTTACTAAATGCGTTGCACCGCTGTGAATCACTGAAATTATTGAACACGAACGTAGCAACGGTGTTTGGAGGGAAAGATGACTCATCCCCACTGCGGTTGACTCTGCCTCAGAAATACGATGATACCATGCTCCACAAAATTTGTGCATGTGATTTTTTGAAAGATGGACTTAGATGAATAATAGAAGCAAAGATGGGAAACAAAGGGCCCGTGGAATCCATTTCACTGACACTGAAGGCTTGTGTACACTGAGGTACAGCTCATTAGTGTTATGCTTATTATGAGTGAAATTGTCCTAAGGCTGGACAGAATTTAGAGGTTATTTATATTTATCAAAGAACTGGAGTTGCAGACAAGGCTGAGGAGCTGAAATGTCACATATTTCCCAATGAAGGTTCACCAGACAGTATGGAGGGATGGACAGACTATTTCTCTAAGAGAGTACTCGAAGTACCCGGGAGGAGGAGCTGGAAAACCACATTGTTCCTAAAAGGTTGCAGGTGTATTAGGAAGCTGGAAGAGACAAAGGCAGCTTTTGGAGGGAGGACTGCAATATATGTGACACCCCTGCTGCCTTTCAGCTTTTTGCCAGCTACAACCTGATTACTCAGAATATTTTGTCCCTTCTTACCAGTTAAGTTTCCTTTGCATACGTTTTTTATACCCTGTTTGTTCGTTATGGGTCAAGTGCAGCACTTGCCCTAATGTGGCTCAGGCTGGCAATAATCAAACTTCCTATGGGCTGCTAATCTAGATCTCCTGTCTTTTGATATTCTTTTCTCTGTCAGAAAAAAGTCTCAAGCATCTTAGCTGTCAAGAAGAATCTGGAAGCAGGTGTCGATTTCCTCCTCTTCCAGTGCCAGAAATTATCATCTAGATGGCATGTTGTCTATAGAGTTCAAGTTAAATCAAACTGAGAGTTGGCATTTTTCTCTTCCACTAGACCTGCAATGAGACAAGGTCAGTCGGAGCACTACATACACCACACACGCTGATCCTAGATGAGGAAGCTTGGCTTCACAGGCAGGACTGTTTAAAGAGCTGGACCCAAAAAGTTATAAATAGTTCATAGTTCTGTGATTAAGTGAGGGAGGCTCATTGAATGCTGAATGAGAAAGTCATGAGAAGTATCTATGGAGACACTGAAGCAGCTGAAAAGCTAACTGAAAGTACAGTGCCTCCTCTTCATCCTTTCCCAAAGCCCAGAAGAGGGTACTTTGGACAAATTTCCTGATGAATAGGGCAGCTTTCAGAATGGTGCAGAAACTTATCCTTGGCATTGCACAAATGAGAGGGACATGCCTTCTGTGTAAATACTGTTTTCTGGTCTTTGTTTTGACATTTACTCCAGTTTAATCAACTAGGCTTTAAAGCACATTTGCTTTGATTAAATCTGGGATTGGCCTTGCAATAAAGATAGTCTCTCCAGTGGCTCATTTTGGAAACCCCCTGAACAGTGATCAGATATATTTATGATGCCCTTTAGCTGTGTATTTTATTTCCTTGACATAAAAAGGGGGGGGGAGGGAAAAAAAGGAAAACCTCCTGACTCTTTAAAGGTTTCTGTGGTTGTTATTGCTGGCCTGCAGCCACACATTCTCTTACATGGTGGATCAAAGACACCCACACTGTGAGAGCTAGTCAATACAATACAGGCACTACTTAAACATATTGCTCAAAACATTCCTTTTTGTTTTTTTAAAGGCTCACATTCTGAAGACAGTTTATCTTATTACTTAAATGAAACACAGTAATTTTATGTACTCTGACATAACCTTGCATTTTTTTCCTGAGGAAAAAAAGGAAGCTTTGATAGCATCCTAAATACAAGTGAATAAAATAGTTAAGTACGTTATGTTTTATTAACTGTCTTTGTTGTAGCTACATTAATCTTTTTTTTTTTTTCCCTTGCTCATTCTCAACATTATGATGTAGAAAGCTGGAGACCACAAAGAGTTAAATAGTAGCCTATGCTGGGTCCTTATTTAGAAGGACAAGTTAGTTGTTTTGACGTAGGTCTCTTAGCAACTAGAAATTTAGCTCTTTGTTTATTATAAAACACTTCAATTTTGGAGGAAAGAATTTACATTTCTCATTTTAGTTGCTCTCCTTGTCTTCCTCTCCATCTGCCTTGATGGAGCCTAAAACAAAATTTGAAAATATGTTGTTTCCAAATATGAGTTACAATATTTCTGGGTGACAAAAAAATCTTAATACTTACTACTAAGAGATTTTTTTTGTTAATGGTATTTTAAACGATCAGTGCTTTCAATGTCTAGCACTTTCAAAAAAGAAAAACATAATTTTTGTTGCTAAATAAATTTTACAATTTATGTTTTATAGTGATTTAGATTTAGTAAGAGCTACTATTTTAAGGTATGATTGATAAAATTAATGAAAGCAAAGTATCTTAGTGCACAAAATTATGTAATTAAGACAATAAACTACATTATTTTCTACTGAACCTTCAAACAGGTTAGAGTACTGGCATGTTTAAACATGTGATGGAATTTTGTCCTAAACTGAACCCTGTGTATAAGCTTATGTATCTTCCTGATGCAGTAAAGACGACCTTTGTGTTTGAAGCTAGCATTTTGATAGAAAATTACTATTTCATTTTGCAGAAAAATCCACTTATATCTATTGACCAATAAACCCAAGAATGTAACTTATACTTCCTTCTATTGAGATGAGATGGCCTAATCATTGTTTCAGCTGAAGGAAGCGAAAAATAATTTCCTGTGAGAAAGGGTAACTTATGAAAAAAAGCACAAAATATAAGAGGCCAAAATCACACAGTCTTCATCAGTGCTTTTCTGAGGACCCAGATAAGACCAGAGGGTCTTCCCTGAAGATGGGGACCGGGGGAATGCTGTGCTCTGGATGAAAACAGTCCCAAGCATATTCAAGTGTTGGAAAAACTGAGGAAAGGAAGAGCCTGTGTAGGTGTTCATTCTGCTTGTGATACCATTATTGATTGTACAGAGAAGGGTGTCCAGGTACCTGCTCCTTGGGCTTTAAGTGACTAGATTATCAGCCCGTATTTCAGTAAAGGAGTTAAATCTATCCAGTTTGTCTGGGGCCAAAGAAAAGCAGGGGTGCTGCAGCCTAACCAGAAGGAGGATAGTTCAGCCAGAAGTAGAGGTGGCGAGGTCCATGAACTGATTTTATATTTTTTCTTTTCCTAAGTTGATGATACAGAAGGAAGATTCCAGCTGTCCATATGGCATTATTTTGAATTAGACAAGTCACGCATTTGCATACAATAAAACTTGTGCTTTTTTATTGTAATTCTGAAAATATTAGATTCTAAGGCTTAATAAACTTATGATAACAATTGTAAACAATATGTAGTTGCCGTTGATCATCTACTGCAAACTTACGGTGTGCATGTGCCTGATCAAGCAAACAGTTACCTGAGTAGCCATAATTAGTCCCATTAGCCCATTAATTTCATACTCTTGAAGATAGAAAATTTACACAAGGAGAGTTTTGGGGACTGGGTCTAGTGTTGGTGTTCATACTGATCTGCTGCTGTTCAGAAACATAAGCCATTAAGAAGAATAATATGTGGACATACTACTAGAGTTTTTATTATTTCATTATTTGCTCCTTTTTATTAGAGGATATTATGACCATGTTATTAAAACAAGATCTATTAATGAATAATTTAAATTGTTTTAAGAAATCTTTTTTGTGTCAGAAAAGGCATATTTAGTAGCAATAACATTTCTGAAATTTTCACATAGCCTTTCTAGAAAACTTATCTTTCTTAAGACTAAACAAAAATTCAAATTGGTTGAAATATTTGAATAGATTATATGGTATTACAGAAATCGGTAAGTACTATGACAGTTGCACTCTCTCAATACACAATTTCAGAGGTAGCTTGTGGAGATGCATTTCTTCTATTTTGCCATTCATTTACTTATTTGCATGACAAATCAAAGCCTTCCAGAGTTTCAGTCTTCCTTACAAAGATTTTTTTTTGTAGTTTAGAGATATTGGCTATGGGTCACGTTCCTGAAAGAAGAAACATCTGCTGATACCTTATTTTCCTAATGATATGCCTGAATGAGATTCGGGGTATGTGAATTGGGTTTGAAAGGTGCAGGAAAGGCTGAAATTCCTAATAAAAAGGGAAAATAGCAACAGAATTTCTCTCTTGTGTCCCACTATCTTCTGCTCCAATTGAAAGATTGCTTGTGGGATACTGCAATACTCGGGTGATGTCTCCAGTTTTGAAAAGTCAGCTTGAGGTTGTCAACACGCAAATCTACTTATGTGTACAGCCATTGCCTTCCTTTGCAACTGAATCCTGACGCTTCTTATATCATAAGGATTAGACTACCCCAAGGGAAAAAAGCAGAATCTGGCTTTCCCAATGAATGCCTGATGAGGTGTTACACTCCCCATTCCTAAATAATTAACCCAATCAGGAAGCTTGTTTGGCACATTCTCTACCTGGCAAGACTGGATGCTGTAGAAAAGGAAAATGCTATTAGTTTGAGAGACCCTGTGATACAAAAGGAATTAAAAATTAGCCAGTGAACATAGATATAGCAAAGAGCAAACTCCACCGCAACAAAAATGTCAGAGACATGTGACGAATGCCTCCAGCCATCTGCTCACCATGACCAGATTTAAAGCTGTTTTGGCCAACAACATGGCCAGTTAACCTTCTGGCCAGGGTATTTCCAGCCAATGGCAAGTTGCCTCAGTCAGATCAGAGGTGCCATGGGCCAGCCGAGGCAGCGTAGGTCTGTCCTGCGCCATGGGCAAGGGCATTCCAGCTTTGAGTCCTGAACAGGCTCCCAAAAATCGCATCCTAGTATTAACATCATAGCAGCTAATGTTTATCTAAGTGTTGTTTTACAGAGCATAGCACAGAGTAGCTTTTGCTTGTTGACATTAAATAAAACCTACTCCATCTATATTTTTCTATCAGTAAAAGGAAGAAAAATGGTGTAATCTGTTTCCAGTTGCTAAAAGATCTTGGTTAATTATATTCCTCCAAAATGTAAATTAAACATGCAATAATGACACTGAAAAATGAAAGCAAAGAATTTTATCTTTTCAATAATTTTATAATCGGGTATGTCCAGATCAGTTTAATCTAATATGCAATTAATTAATTCATATATTTGTGCAATTAATTGATTTGTATATGCAGTTCTCAGACTCTTCATCAATAACCTCTGGGAGGTCTACATCTAGGTTTCTGTTACTGAAACATGAGCAAAATGAAAACTGTGATACTTACTGAAGTCTTCATGACAATGACTGATAACCCACTAGTTTGATATAGCAGTGAAAACATGCAGCCTTCACAGGGGGACTCTCAACTCCCAGCCGTGCTGGGGGTCCAATGCAAGCATGCAGATTTTGTAGGCAGTGCTCATCTGGAAAGGCGAAGTATGTTCTATACATGGTTAAACAAAACCCAGCTCTAATGTCCTGTCATCTCCTGTTGAAAGATGCAGGATTTGATTCTGCTCTGGAAGTTGTTTTTCTACTACTTCTTGTAAAACTGAATGTCTGCCACATTGACGTTCCAAGGCACCTTCTTTAGCTTTATCAACTTTGGTTGGTGGAAATAGCTGAAATGCACAGGTAAAAATTAAGTTGAATATGTTCTTTTATGTACTTATCTGCAGTCTTCAGGCTTTGCATTTCTCATTTTAAATAAGTTATATTCACAATTAAGCCTCATCTTACCACTTTTTACCATATAATTTATTTGTGCAAATGCTATTACTAGCTTTCTGATCTGTTGGACACTTGTACTTACTTGAAGTTAGTTGTCAGTCTTCCACTGAGTAACGGAATTAATGAATTAATATGATAAAATACTGTTTAAAGGGACAGCATGTATGTTTCTTCTACGAATACTGTATTTCATCCACACTACACATTCATCTGAACTATTACAGATTAACTCGTCCCCTTTTACATTAGGTCCTAGATGATGCAAGATGTGCTGTCATACAAATAAAAAAATGCCAGACAAATGGGAGAAATGATGGCCCTTGCAATTCTTCTGATGTAAATAGGCCAAGATTTCACCCATAATGACTCTGCAGAATACACACGTAAACTGCTTATCTTTGCAGGAATGTGTATGGTCTATGTAGTACAAATGACTGAAATGGTCCAAAAGCTCTGGTTAGCGCTCATGTTGCTGAAATTTTTGGTGACTCATGCAACTATCTTCTAACTTGATGAAGTTGATTCTCTTACACTTTTCTGACTAATGCTAGGTGAATCAAAGGCAGCCCTTAAAACGCAGTGAATCTCCTAAAGTAGCCAGCCGCTGTTCAGCATTATTTACTCAATTAAAATGTTGAATGCAGGGTCGTGTCACTTTAGAGCAAACAGCCATTCTCCTGAAAATCTCTTATCATTCACTACTTGTTAGTCCCTATCTGTTCTAAAGAGCTTTAGAAAAAGAAATGTGCTATGTGGCCAATGAATCACACACGTCCATTAGGATAATAGACAAGATTAGTGAATAATTCGCCCGATGAACTGAAGTGTATTACCATAAATTCTCTGGCAAATAGTGACAAACAATATAAATAAATGAAAGAAACAGAAAAAATATCTGAACAATTTTATTCTTTTATGGAGGAACTGAAGTTCTATGGACTCAGAAGTATCTTTATTTTATTATTCCTCCACGAGGAACGAGGAATATCTCTGACACTATACAATCATAATAACAGTCTGAAATGCTTTTAAAATGACAATCAGTTTTTAAACCAAGCTGTGAAATAAGCCATTATCTTCCTTTACAGATGGGTAAACTAAGGCACAGAGGAATTAAATAATGGCTCAGCCTCATCCACAATCACTCCAGTTCTCTTTCCTACAGAAAAACACAAAGAAAGCAGTTTTGTTCCGTATTGGCACATATTATACACAACCAAAATCGCATGCTTGCTGCAGGTGTAATTTTTGAAGTGTTCATAAAATCTAACAAAGGATGTGATGTAATACATACACATTTCTGTATTTCATATGAATTCTCATTCTTATACTTCAAAATACCCTCAGAGCATAAGGCAGACACAGAAAATCTATGTAGCTCCAATGTAGCTCCACAACCTACAACTTCATGATTTGAAGCATCTTAGCATACAAATAAGAGTCTCTCCCAGTCTAGGAAACCTCACTCCAATCAGTACTGGGTTGGGGTATACTTAGAATTCATGAATTAGAAATTTGAAAGCCCAACGTACTCTTACAATGCTAAATTTCATCTAATGACTCTTCCTGATGACCAGCCACACATTGATTTGGGGGAGTTCCTAGGACAAAGTGGATTCTCAGAGTTCTAATCCTTTGTTTAAACCATGGAAGTTTAGCTAATACTGTAAAAGTAGGAGCTTCAGATCGACTTTAGTTCCAGCACCAGTGTGCTTCTGTCTTCTCAGGAGAAAAATTGTAAAATATGACTGTCTTATATTTATAAAGCTCCTTTCTTTTTGTTAATGTACTAAATTACTAGGGCTACATAGTTGAAACCTGGGACATCTCCGCACCTTCCTATGTCTTTGTTGGTTAATTTTATGAGGAAACACATTCAGTGTCTGATTAACTGGTCATTAATCATTGATGAGTGTGAAACTCATTCTTCCAGTAGTGCGTTGCCTCCTCTATTTCATGTGTGATAATAATATTCTAAATCCCAACACAGTTGAAGTGTGGACAATTTGTACACGTCCATAGAAGTAGAGATACACATGCTAAAGACAAGCCTGTTGTTTATGTGGTAGAACTAGCAATGAGTTATGGTTCCTAAGAAACAGAACGTCATGTTTCTTTCTCCAAAGAATAGGATTGGCACAGACCTTTGTATTACAGGAACCTATTTCTCATGAAACGAAAATGGATAATTTACAGCATTCCTAATCGCACAGAAAATGCCTTGTGTGAAATGCCCTGTATGTCTTAAGAGATTATGGATTTGATAGTGTCAATCTATGAACAGGCACAAAAAATATAGTGACTCGATTCAAGGACTTTACAGAGAGAGAGAGAGAAAAAAAACCAAGCACTGTAAGATAAAACCTTGATATATGCCCAATTTAGAGTGAATAGGGTTTTACATGACAGAAGCTGGGAAAGGCTTGCATTTAGAAATTCATGAGAGGTTTCAAGAAAAGTCTAAAATATATTTTAGTATTAATGTACTAAATTGCAGTTGAAATTTAAGTGAAATTATGGAATTATGTTATTTTCATTTGGTTTGCCTTACTAAATGACAGACTTCATCCTACCTCGCTGAAAGACTTCCCAGCATTTGATTCTTTCGGGTGAACCAGAACAAGATTTACGATTCAGCATAAAGACCATGAAAATTGCTGGCTATTTCTAGTTTAACAGACACATTTCACTCATTTCAACTGAGATTTTTTTCCTGATCTTCAATTCATTCAAAACGTAAACTCTGTGAAAACAGGAATGGGAAATGTTTCATTCAGGCCAGAACAAATGTGGACACAAGCCCACACAAGACACAAGGGCTCCCGGAGAAACCATGCCAGTTCTAAGCTTGACATTGTTCTGATGTTATGATGAATTCTGAAGTTATTTCGTCATACCCAGAATTTCCAAGTATGTCCTTACTAGTTAGTAAGAAATACTTTCTTCAAACGACCCACAATGGCTTTATACACAGTCCTACTCATGGTGGGTAGCTTTCATAGTAAAATCTAGAATGGGGAGATTAGAAGACTTCTTACCCTTTAAAAATCTCAGTCAGTGCATTTGATTTATTTGATGAAGTCTTTTGTTTTACTGCCCTCCACCTCTGAAGACAGCTAGGAAACCAGTCTGCGATGAATGAGTTAGTTGTTAGCAAAAGCATTCTAAAGGTAAGTGGTAAGCATTAATATTGCATGCATTAATATTCGTACAAACATTGAGTAGAAAAGGAAGGAGAGGGGAAATAAATTAACTGACATCCAGATCAACTGGTTTTGATCTTGATGAGCTTATGAGACGAATTACAATTCTTCATTTGCAAGATTATTTAAGATCAATCTTTCTGGACATAATTACCATGTGATTAATATGAATAAACTAAGCAGAAGAACAGACATGATAATTTCCTTTCATTCTATTACATGGATGATCATTGTTTCAATGTCAAACAAAATTAAGCTTTGGCCTTAAAAAACTACATAGCAATCTTAGGATGCATTTAGGATGATAATTTTATGGGGTTTGTTTGGCTGATGGTTCATTTTTAAATAATGTCATGTGCATCTTTAATATCTTGTGAAAACCTTGATGACAAATATCGACACTAGGCTGTGCTTTAATACTGTCCGATTTTTAATTTCAGAAAGTGTAAACATTGCCAAGTTTTGAAGGTCTGAACCAAGGATACTGACATAATTTTCAAAGGCATGGGTAGTACCTCAGCACCTCCCTTCAACATAAAACCCAGAGGTCTGACATAAGCAAACCTCTCTATAATCCACTTCATGCATAACAATTCTGTCACACATCCTTCCTGATTATTCGTGAATCCACATGCCGAATTGTGTTTTGCATATGAGGTTCGGGTGATGTATTTTATTGCTGATACTGTTTCACCTGTATTTAGTTCCAGTGACATGGAAAACACTGCAGCCAATTGTCCTTATTACAGTCCCTGCGTATTTCTCCCCAGTGCACTTGCACAGGGGGAAGATGTGAGCATGGAGTGTACTTAACTGCCAGGCTGAATGGCTCTGTAATGTAGCTTCAGCATGGCATAAATTAAGCTGTCATTTTTTTGGCAGCAAGTGCAGAGAGGCGATTTTCCTGTACTGTAACATTTGAAACAACAATTTTCTGGCTCCACTAGTAACTGACAGTTCTGTGTGATACATGCTCAATGTTTGTGCTTCAGGGGCTGCAGCTGGAAAAAACCTTCGGGGTAAGGTATTGTCTTTATTAGCAAATCGAGCTTGCAGTTGCAGAGCACTAACATTTCCTAACTCTTTTCAAAGAGCCTGTCACTCACACCCTAAAAAATCGTACTTAAAATTTACTAGGTTCCATCAAGGTATTTAACTATGTTGCTTATATGCAAAACGCCATTTTTGATAATGACTTCAGACCTATTTTCATTAGGAAGATTGCTTACCCAGAGAGAGCTGGCCACCGGCATTTTATTGGCAACGTGTACCAAGATGATGGCTTGAAGGACAGCCAGGTTTGGAAATTATCTTGGAATGCTTGGCCAGATTCAGGCTGGTGAAGAAGGAGGATGCTGATGAGATGCTGACGGTACTGGGGGAGGAGGGAAGCAGCCCTCACCCAGCATGCCACTAACACGGGACTCTGAACATACACAAGCCGGGAGTGAAGCCCCCCTTCGCTGTCTGGCGAGATGTAAGGGTATGCAAGGTCATTTCTCAGAGGGGAGGGAGAGAAGGAAATTAAGGAGTCACCTGCAGGAGTGAAAAGTCGTTTTATTAAATGAATGAATTTTGCAGTGTTCTCCTGTTTCAGAAGTGCGGTCAATTTTGACATCACTTTTTTAAGAGACACAATTCTGCTTTTCTGGTTCAACGGTGAAATCAGGGGAATTACACTAGATTTGCAGTTGTACAAGTCAAGGTGGGAATCAGCTCAGTATATTACATAGTCACTTTTCTACCATTGCTAAAAAACACTTGCAGCACTCCTTAAGCATTCAGATATTTTGACACCTGCATATACCTTCATTACCTCCGGCCTGAATTACTACCATCCCTGCTAATAGGGGCCCTGGCAGCCCCTGTGAGCAGACTTCACTACATGCTGCCAGTCACTCACTGTTGTCCGTTTCAAATATTTTGGCCATAACGCTCACATTTTTAAGTCATTCCTTCAACGCCTAAGTTCATGCTGGTATTGATTTTGAGATCTGCCTCTTAATTTTAAAGTGCTGTTGAATCCAGAGCTATAAACTGCATGAAAATCCACACGTTTTCATTGTCCCTCCTGGTCTTGGACAGGGAGGGACAAGAACCCCCTGCCTCAAAACTACCTAAGTAGTTTCTCAAAACTACCTAAGAGACTTGGATGGCCAGTTTCCACTGGAACGAAAGCTTTCTAGTGGTGCTTTGGGAAGGTTTGGCTTCAGTAGCTGAATGCATGGGAGATTTCAATCTTTGCCTGTTTGGGTCAAAAGAGGAGGAAGAAAGATAAAATATGTTTTAAAACATTCATCTGTGAGCTCAATTTATGGGATCACTGCTGCCAAGGAACAGAAATTACCTCCTCTGATTTTCAAGTGGGATCGAAATACACTGCTGCCTTGTCAAGTTTGCCATTGTTCACATTTGTGTTTGGCTGTGTGTTAAGTTTAAGATGCAGTAATATGAATTAGCACCTGACTTTTATTGTAGAGGCACTCATTCTTATTGATATAACTAAAGGCCTGTAAGCACTTTCATTACAGACTCAGATTTAAGAAGTTTAAAACTCAGCCATAAAAATCACTTTTGATTAAGGCTTGGCAGACATGATCTTTTTCCAGGATTTCACTTTTAAAATCTTACTTTTTTCAGGGATTTCCTTCTCTTCACTTGGTTATCTCAAAATGATAACTATCCAGAAGATTTTCTAAGCATTCATAGTAATGATTGTTAAACAGCAGAACTATATGCTTATTATACAGTCATCAGGGAGGACAGCAGACATTGTCTTCCTTCATGCCAAACCAAGACTATGTTCTAGTGTTAAAGCCTTTATGTTTTCCTTTGTTCCTTAAAACACAAATTTTGCTTTTTGAGTTGTATTCCATATCCAATAAAACTCACCTACATACAAATAGAAAAAAAGTCACCTGCGTACAAAACTAGACAGGGACGACCTCCAGCTGGTGAAGCCTGGAGAAGACTTGTGCTGCTCTAACTTACAAAAAGTTTGGTGAATCAAGGCACTATGACTCACCCACTTGTGTTCCTCCTTTTTTTACTTATGGAGAGCATTTTGTTTCAAGAGAGAATCTGATCTGGAATTTTTGGGCACTTAAATTCTGATAAACTGTCTATGAATGGTTATATATTCTGTGGCTTAAATGCTGAAAAACCTATTTTTCCATCAGGTATAAGACTTGCTATTCCCTCCCCCATAAAAAGTTAAACTTCTTAGGTTACTATTATCACCACCTCTGCGCAGCCAAAAAAATGCTGAAACATTTTGTTATCTTTTAGAGTGAGCCCAAAGTTGTACAGAGCAAGGCCACAGCTGCACCTTAGTAGTTGTTGTTAAATCATAGTGCTTCCAAATTTAAGGTTCTGGAATGAGCTGCACAAAATAAGAATAGTGGGATTTCATGCTTAATTGGGTTTTAGGTTAATCAAATAGGTGGAACTCACATAATTTTAATGAATGAGAGATGCTTTTCTCTAAATGCATCAAGGGAACTGCCAATTACATACATTACATGCATACACACACTTATCCTTCCAAAAAAAAACTATGGGTCATGCACACAGAAATAAAATTAATATGGAAACTTAGACTCCAGCAATGTAAGCTTTGTATTCCAACAGCTTTACTTAAACCTACTATGCAAACTAATATTTACTCTTGTTTCTGAAAGACAAACAAAATCTGTTTGCCAGGTCTAGAATATCAGATTATGCCGCTGCAGCTTTTATGTGAAGTTTTAATACAAATCTGTTTAATGCACAATCTTCTATCTTTTTATAGCTCCAAATCTCGGGAACAGTATTTCCAAAAGTCCTGTTGTGCGTCTATTTGATTATTCCATTGTCTTTTAACTGTTCTCTCACCCCCAGGAGTATGAAGTATGCTGGTTTAAGCTGAATTGCCAAGTATCTGCTATTTTCCTCTATATGATCAGCACTGCTGTGTTTTAGTATTACCATGCTTTGTCAATGTTAATGTAATGGCAAATGATGAAGATGCCCTTTGGCAGGAAACATTGCTAGCCCTTAATAATAAACAATTTCTGCACCTCAAATTGCTGCTATACATGAGCAAGTTTAGTCAACCCCTGAAGAGAACCTGTACCTTCTCATTACAGGGCAGCAGTAGTGAGAAAGCAATTCACCAAGCCGAAGGGTTGGCAATCACCCATATTTTCTGCTATGAGTAAATAACTCCAATTGATTTAATCATAAAAGAATAACAGGAAAACTACATTGATTTCCAAATCCCTAATGTGAACATCAGAATATATTGGCTAAGTTGCATGTAAAAAGGTTGTATCCATTTGTACGAACTGAAGAAATATCAATATTTGATCATTACTCCAACAAAAAAAAATGACAATTTGCAGTCATCTCAAAATGGACTGGAGTAACATTATGCAGTGCTATGGTTCAGTCTACAGGGGTGAAAGTGATAATACTCCATAGTATTCATAGGCTAAGAAGAGAAAAATCCATATTTTGAGGCAAATATACCTTCTATTAATTGTAATAGGCTACTTACATAATCCTACAAATAATATAGCATTGTTTTTAATAAAGAAATCAACTAGCAATAAAAGACTCACTGTTAGTCCTGCTACTGTGCTCACCACAGCCAGTGATCAGTGCTAGCCAAACCAAACTGTGTCAAAACAGCGAAATAAGAATATAACTGTTTTTAAAAAAATCTAATGTTTTCCATGTGGAGATGCCAAAACAATGATATTTCAGCTCGTATAATACCCTAAATTGCTATTAATTTGCAGTGAAAGACTCAGGATCAAAATTTGTTTAAAAGCGCTAAGAAATTTTTATCACCTTGGCAAGACTAACCAGTCCATTTAATTTGTTCTGTCGTTTTTCTTTCTTTTTTTTTTTTAATTTAGGGTGAGTGTCAGGGCTGTAAGGCAGCTCTTTAGGGCAGCTTATCAACTGGAAGTGAGAACAGCAAGATCTCTGTGGCCAGCCAGTTCTTTGCAGACAACTGTTAGAGAAGGAAGAATTCTAAGCTGCACAGAAGGTGACATTTTTTCCCATTTAAGCCAACAGAAATTTTGCTCATGCCTGCAAAGACAAGTTTCACCTGGAGACATCAACTGAAAATCCTACAATTTGGCAACAGCTCTTTACTGCTGGACCTAGTGGGTACAGCTACACTAGTGATATAGTGAGCTGGTAGGATTTTTTTAGTGGAAATTTGCCTTGTGTGTATAGGAGTCTGGTGACGTGCTTGAATGTACCATTAATGCAATCCAAACAATTTCTCCCTTGGTGGAAGCAAGGTTGAAGTCACACACAGGGACGCATGCAGAGCACCCAACCTGCAAAGCAGAGCCAATGTCCTCCAGCAGTTAGCCCTGTACGCATGCACAGTGCATGCCTGGGACCAGCGGCCAAAGCAAACTTCACTGCCAGTAAAGCTATGAGGCAGACATGAGGTCCTAGATTCAAAGTGGCTTGCAGCAAATCAAACCCTACTCCTTCCTTCTATGCATATCACCAGTTAGTAGCGGAGACATTCCCACATATCTTCTTTATGATCTGTTACAGCTTTGCCAGGCGATTTTGAACGGCGCTCAAGACCACAGGAACACTCAAGTGTAGCTAGAGTAAATAACAAGATGTAACTGCACGTTTAAGGACACAAAATAGCAGTAGAGGTTATTGCAAAATCCAAAGTTTCTGTCCTTAAAGAATCACCAGAGAAAATGTTCTTCTACTACCAGAATTAACAGTTTGCTCTGCAAGACAAAATTTGCTGAAAGTAGGCAACAAATTTCAGGAGCAAGTTGATAATACAGCTAACCTAGCACAAACGCCCCTTGAAGGAGACTTGTGAAAGAGGAAAGAAACAAATGGGGAAAAAAGCCACTCAAGTTATTTGGCACACAAAACCAAATACAGGACAGGTAAGAGTTTTGAGAAATTAAGACTGCAAAGTTATGTGAATTGGCTGAATATGTATGCGAATCCAAACATCTGGAAAATTGCAAGCTCAGTTAGACCTCAGATTTGAAGCCCTTGAATTCACTAGAAGGATTCTCATTGATTTCATTGACTTTGAATTCGATTGAAAAAAACTTTGCTCAACAGAAAAATATTGCAACATGAAATAGGAACTGCAGGATCCAACATGTTGGGTATCCTTTAGCATTGCAAGTACCTGTCATACACTGTGCCTTTTTTAAAACTGATGAGATGCATGATTTTTCATAAAGAGATATGCAAAACATCTGGGCTTTATAAACTTTTTCAAGTATAATTGATGACTATAGGTCTGTTCAGGAATAGGGCAAGATTTTTTATCACAGCTCTAAGAGAACAAAATGAGCATTGCATCAATCAGCAATATTCAAACTGCAATTGTGTTTGTGACGGCAGTGTAGCAACACGCTGCCATTCTGTGCTAGATGGGGGGGGTGCGCGATGGGCTATAGGATGGTCAACTGATTATACCTTAATTGTGAGCAATGCATTCACTTTTTTTGAATTATTCATAGAAAAACTTTGTGATCCTGATCTGGAATATTATGAAGAAGGTTTTGGCCTAAAGACACATTGCGTTTAATGCAGTAAATAGACACCCAAAGAGCTGTAAACCCCCCAAAATCTCTGATATTCAGTATAGGTGAGAAAAATCTCTTGTTTCGGTGCTGCTTAATACTCTATATGTAAATACTCTATAGCAATACATAATTATCATATTAATTTTGATGACAAAATCATAACTTAAAAGACACACTAGATATGCTAACCTGTCATCTTTAGATGTAGGAACTGAATACGATATATAATTAATGGGAGGTATGTATTGAAAATTAATTAAGAACAATCCTAATAATTCTTTTACTATGGCTATACTGATCATAGCAAGCCAAAGTCTTTACAATTTTAGTTGATTGCTTGAGGGGAACCATTCATGCCAAATCCAGTTTTGGTCCTTTATCCCTGAAATTCATCTGAGTTTGGAGCATGGTCTTATGACAGGTAAGTCATACAGTTCTTCACTGGTCATTTGAGAGGTAACAGCTTTCTGTCTCTCTTACTTTCTCTCTAACTTCAAACATAGCTTTGTTTAGTACAGGTTAAGAAGGTTACATCCTCAACTGGATATAGAAAGCAAAGATTAAGGAATTTAATTGACAGGGCCAGTATAAATTTCAGTTCTCATTTAAATATCTTATTTAAATAGCAGAATAAACCCAGATTTATGAAAAACATAGAAGGGAGACAACTTTTCAACCTTCAACAGTGAGACTGAAAATTGGATCGTTGGGCTATTTCCCCGAGTTCTTTACAGGGAATCAGCTGGCAGAGATGGAGAATTTAGAAAGAAAAAGAGCTGAACCAATTATTCCTTGTCCTGAAAGTAGAGCTCTCCAGAAGTACAGCAAAGTGCTTTGTCCAGCTAGGATCCATACTGAGATGAGGTGCAAAAATTACAGAGAAAAGCGGTACAGTCAGCAGCACTGTGGAGCTGTCATGTTTTCTGGGAACCACAGGTAGTTGCAGCATGACCCTGCAAGAGTGTGCAGCTGAACTGCGTGGAGATGGCTGTGTAAGGCATCTGTATGCTCTGCGATATGAACCTATCTCTGCTAGAAATAATGATTGCAATTATTTACTCTCCATATTTCCTAATGGATTTCTGCATGGAAATACAGTAGCTTCTACACATGCACGGAAATCACTGCAGAAGAATACTAATCCAGCTGAAATCACTCGGTCAGGGTCATTCCAGAGAAAGCCACTGCAGATATTTGTCACAGTCAGCGTTTGGACAGAACATTAGGACCATGAGAACAATTCATGGATGTTTCCATGGTCAGTGCCATGGTATGAAAGAGAGTCCCATTTCAGTTGGCCAGTGATGCAAAACGTGAAGCCATGCTGTTGACTAATTATCTACCGAAGGGGCAAATGCTGCCCACTAAAGCACCAATCTTTTTTTTTTAAATCCATTGCAAAGAAAACCACAATAATTTAAAAAATTATCTGATGTCATCTCTGACTGCCATATTGCACCTGCACTGATTTAAAATTACAAGCTTCCTCAGAAAAAATGAAGCATTGAGAAAGTATTTATCACAGACCCCTGTTGTAACTCATCATATACCAACTTCTTTTGGAAGTTGTGGGTTTTGTAGCCCAGCTTCTAATCCATTGGATATTAGGAAACTGGTGCTCCAGAGTCCTTTAAGATTTATGTATGAAAAATACTTGGAAATGAAGTTTGATTGATCGGCTACCAGACACAAATTCAGATTTTTGAAAAGCAAACCTACTTACTTACATTTAACTGCCGCAAAGCTAATATATTTGGTTAAATAAGAGCAGTAAAGAACCCAAAAAACTGTAACACTAATTTCCATGTTTGTTGCACCATTTTAGCACTGTCATAAACCTGTAATATCTTTAACAGAAATACAATCTGCAGCAGCCTATTTTATTTCCAATGTTAAAATAGAAAAGGCAAAGCAGGCAAAGCAGGGTAAGTCTTCGATTTTTTTTTTCATTAGATATTCTGAAATATCTGATCATTAATGCATTTCACAACCCCTTTTTTATTGAAACTATTTTGGCAGCTGGGACACCTCACATTTATTTCTTGGACTCTGGCTGTGGGAGCTAGAGGAGCAGACTGCCGACAGGACTCATTGCTGTGTCTCAGAGCCAGTCTTTCCCACATCCTGATGTTCGTCTTTTTCCAAATGAGAATTTGCTTTTTAATTAACAGGCAAACAAACAAAGAAGGAGGCTGTTTGTTCTAGAACAAGGAGTGCCTGTTGGTCAGCATCCTAGGACAGCTGGTGCAGGGTGGAGAAGAAAGAATTTAATACGGAATTGAGTTTGCTTTCAGATATCGATCTCTCAGTGAGTCCCTCCACAGGACAGCCGGCCACGGCAGAGCCTGCGGGCTGGCCTGAGGGAGCTGCCTGCCTTTGCATTACGGGCTTTTGGCAGCATTTTCCACAGCGACGTGGAAACCGTGAGCTCTCCAGCGACCTGCTGCTCTGCAGGGTAGGACACGTCCCTTCTGCTCTGCTACCAGGTGGCGTCTTCCCATGGTGAAGTGGCCACAGCAGGAGATGTGTTAGCACGCCTTACAGCAGCCGTTCGTAATCCAACTTGTGAGCAGCAGAGCATCTTAGAAAACTGTCAGGAGGCATAACTGCAGGCAGTTACACTGACCTATGTGAGACTGTTGCTTACCCGGCAGTATTACAGCAATGAGGTAAGCAGAGGAACTGCAAGAGCCAAAAGGAGCATGAAACAGCGTGGTTAAACTACCTCTCCCAATAGCTGACTCCAAAAATCCTCTAGGGATGTGCCAATAGCAGAAATCTTCCCAGGATAGTTACATCGTCCAAGGGCCTTATACTTTGCCAGCAAAAAATCCTGGCTTACATCCCATTCAGAACTTCGGTATTCTGTACTCTATCAGTGAAAAATTCTCTCTAGGAACCTCACCTTCATTTAGGACTTCTCTTTTAAAACATTTAAGTGTGGCTCAAGCTTTCTTCTGGAACGGGTAAAACACCAGCTTACCTGAATAAATACCCCATGTTTAAATTACATTCAAATGTGACTCACTATGCACAAATCTGAAACAGTTAAACCGACTAATAGTTATCCTCAGCATTCATTCCTCGGTGCAGTCTTGTGCTTCTGTTGCCTCCCTGAGAACATTATTTTGCCTGTAGAACTGGGGTGTAATTTTCACCCAATCTGTTTAACAGCTACTATAGTTACCACACAGGTGAAAAACGGGCCACGTGTCCCCCAGGTGCGTGTTAGCTATGAAGCAGCACATTACCAGCATGCTGCAACGACACAGCACTTGCTAAGGGTGCAGTAGTTCTGACTGAAAAGGATGAACCATCACTGGTACTCTGCTACGCAGGGTTTTTCTCGGCGCTACCTGCCTGTCTTACCTCTTCACATCCCACTCTGTCACAGCCATGTCAGCATAGATGGAGAGTAATGTAAATGTGACCTCGAGGTTTATCATTTTAAATATGGTGGCACACTTACATTTATATAGTCCTGCAGAGCCAAAGCACTTATATTGCCACAAAGACATTTAGTCTAGAATAAATATTCCCACAAGTCAAATAAGCTAAACCAGTATAAAATATCTTGACGCTAGCATAACTGCGTCTGTGCTACCAGTTTTGATATAACACTTCCAAACAAATTATTTATGCCAGCACAAGATCTGTGCATTCCCAGGCCTTATCTTTCTTGAATACATGACATTAAGGGCAGGATATTCTTTGAAGAACTGCAATGCACTGAAAAACCAACGTCAAGCTCAAAAAAGGACAGGGAAGGCAAATAAATGTAAAATGCATGTGTAGCTTCCATTAAGTGGTAACAGTTTGAAGAAGCAATCTTTAGGCAGACTTCTTATTAGCTGGTAGGCTATTGAATAGCATCTCCTTACACAAGCCATTTCAACAACACTTAAACTAAGTGAAAAACCAAAAAAAGAGCGAAAAAACCCTCAGTTTACAAAGCTTCTAAGGACAGATTTTCACTGCACTAGTTATGAGAAACTGCAAATGTAAGGTAATTCATACAGATAATCTTCCTCTGGGAAAAAAGTGCTGGTCTGAGTAAACGTGATTTGAACATGTTTTCCTTCACTTTGCTTCTATCCTACATTCAGTTCTCTGTTATAGGCAATACAACATAAGTGCTTGTCTAACAGAGTTATTTATTTTAAAATAACTCAGATCAAGTAGAGGCTCTTTAATAAGAGGCAAGTGACCAGATCCCATTTTGTTTACTTGATCGAGCTGCTTTTCTTCCTACGTGCTGTCTTCCCGAGTTGTAAAATTCATTCACAGCAGGGAACGCAGTGGCCTTACCTGTCTTTAATTTATGCAGCATTTTAAATCGTGCCATCATTGCAGGTGTGGCCAGGCTTTTGTTGAGGCTTCTTAAAAAAAAAAAAAATTCTGATCTACCTGCTTGAATCTGACAAGAGCCCATTTGTATGCACGTAGCTAATGTGCTAGAAATAAAAGCTGCAACCTGTCAAATAAACTCCTGCACCTGTATGAAGCAGTTAAATTGTTCCATCTACCATTATTCTCGGAGATCAAAGGGCCCTCACTGTGAGGGGCTCTGAAGAAATAAAGAAAATGATAGACCTACTTGTCCTTGAGCTAAAAAAGAAGGGGTGGGGGAAAGAAAGAAAAGTGGACTAGTTCAACTACCTGAAGGAGCTTTTGTTTGGCATGGGCACAACATGAACGCATTCTTTCACATTAAGACCCAAGAGGAAGAAATTCATTCACCCTTATTATAGTGACGTAGCTGTGGCATTGATGTGTTTTTAACCTTGAATAATTGTTGTCTCTAAAGCTCCAAACAAGTTTTATCCTGTCCACAGGTCAGTTTTGTTACAAAGGCCAATTAGTGGTGCTACCTTAGCCTGCAGCAAAAAGCCAAGTAATGGTGGGGCATGCCCCATCCAGAGGTGATGAATAGCCTGTAGAGCTATAATTTGAGAAGGGGGGAGGGGGGCTTTGAAGCATTTACCTTACATGGAACTCCATTGTCACTGCAGGCTGTTTGATCTTTAAATAATTTACTTAATGATCTCACCATGGGAGCAATTGGCAGAGCAAGATTAGGTTGTAAGGGCCTAATGGACATGGGAAAACTTAAAATTACTAGAAGAGAGGTATGTACAGAACTGAATTTTTTTCTGCGTAGATTCCTGATTTATATGGGGGGAAAGCTATAAATTATAGTATTTGCTTGATGTGTTCTGGCAGAGGAAACAAGAAGAAATTCTGCGTTTGGTGAATGTTTCAGGGAATTTTAATCCTTACTCTTTTAATCTTTGTGGTTTTGTTTTGCTTCTCCTTAAAAAAAGGAGACCCATGGAAATTATTGTTTTATAATAGATTAATAGGTCAGCAATAAAAACCTTTGGCCACTGTGAATAGACTGTTGTTAAAAGGTCATGGTTAGCATAATATTTCATTTTTCATAAATAAAGGGTTGGAAAGTCTGGGGCTGAAGCTTGTGAATGGGAAAAGTGTAGCATGACCCCTTTTACTCAGTAAATATTGTAAAATATAAATTATTAGCTCACTTTGTAATCGCACATGAAAACTATGCACCATTTTGAGAATAGAGGATTTGGGATATTCTACAGTATCCTGAAGACACAACATTAGTCACCAAGGCACCCTTAATTACTTGCAGATAACAATTGCTGCATTCCTGTGGTATTACACTCATTTGCATAGGGAATACTAGAAATACAAAAAAAAAAAAAACAACAAAAAAAGAAAGAATTGTAGACATTTTAATATAGACCACTATATCATCATTTAATATCTGCCTTTGTAGATGGATACCTTTATGCGAAACCAAAAGCATTAGGAAGAGTTTGAGACATACCTACTATCACATGCAGTTTCTAAACCTCTCTGTTTTAGATAATTAAGGGCAAGCATTTGAAATGTCTATATAGATGCAAATAAAAAGGTCAACCATCTTATCTGCTGTACATATAAATAGCTTTTTTAAAAGTTCTTACAAAATGAGCAGTTTCTGGCCCTCAATCAGAAAGCAAATGACAGAGTATCTCTTATTGGTTTGGATTCATATGTGAATTTAGAACATTACCTTTATTACTAAAGCTGATCCAACCTCTTTTGAGAAATTTTGAAACTCCATTTCTTCAAGGTTTCTGCCCTTTCAGTCTTTCTTTCCCTTTTTTCAGTCCTCTCTTTCCTCTTCCAGACCTTACACTGAAAACAAAAAAGGGAGTAAGGCTCAATAAATCACGGTGGACTACACTGAGAAACAGTAACTTGTGAGGAGGGCTGAAAACAGAAAAAAAACCGCTAGCCCTGCAGTTTTTCAAAAAATATTTCAAAGAAACAACATTTTCTGCAATACGTTCTGCAATAAGAAGGTTCTACTGGGGGAGAGTGGGAGTGTTTTTAACAGATATAAAGCTGTTGCCTGATGCAACTCATTGGCATGTGCCTTCACTTCAGATCTAAGCTGTGCACTTACCAGTGTTTGACTAAAATTGGGGTTTTCGTGGTAGTAAGTCTGGAAGCTTGTTATTGAAAAAATGTTAAAATCTCAAGGTGTAAGATGCCAAGGACAAGCCTGATAGTCCCTGTCCATCTGCTTCTACCTTGAAATGAAATCTTTGACTTTATGGACTTCTCAGTTGACTTGTTGGTTGATCTTCATTTTTGTTGAATTTTGGTTGAAGAACAGTCTGACAAAGAGGTTGGCAAAGTTGAGGGGATCTCAACAACAGTGAAAGTATAGGAGCTGGAACAGGTCCTGGAACAGGTCTGTCAGTCCTGCCCCAAAACTGGACACATTTCAGGTGGGTTTGGACGAAAAGAAAGGAACATTGGAACTGGTGCCACAGCTGAGTAAGTGAGAAAAGTAGCGTTTGTTACTTTTACAAGCAAAATTACAGCATTGGTGGAAATGTACTGTAGTCTGTTGACTTCAGTCACTGACATTGGAAAACACATGGTATTTAGGTATGGTAGGTTTATGGTTTTTTAGTTGCAGACTCAGCTGATTGATAGTCTAAACACATCAATTTTACGGTCCCCTCGTCTAGCCCATTCATTACGTGTTTGATGATACAGTCCAAGGTAGGGGCAAAAAATAAAGCTAGAATTAAGAATTAATTTAAAGTAATATTTAATGGCTTAATACTAATGAATTGTTCTAAAACTGGAATTATGAGTTTAGCAAGTATGATCATGTATTTTTAAAATTCACCTATGCATTTCTAAAGTATTTAAATTATGTATGGTTTTATGTCAAATTTCTTAAGCTGCTCTGAAACATCAAGATTATTATTTCCTCAGTGATCCTTGTCCCACTCTCCCAAGTACCC
The DNA here is from genome assembly GCF_000690835.1 of Fulmarus glacialis. Classification (NCBI taxonomy): domain Eukaryota; kingdom Metazoa; phylum Chordata; class Aves; order Procellariiformes; family Procellariidae; genus Fulmarus; species Fulmarus glacialis. Next base: position 90,557 of record NW_009186947.1, on the reverse strand, counting down.
CACCAAACTTTTCCCTGTTAAAAGAGCTAAATAAATATTAAATACTTATGAAGCTTTTTGAGCAGTAATGGATAAGTGTCCTGAGTTGAAATAAATACTTGCTAGGCAGAAAAAAGGATCTGTAACTTAAATAAAAGAAATGGTCCAAGAAACAATGAATGTTGGAATCTGCCTCGTATGAGGCCATGAGAATGGTTAGAATTTGTATTGGATGGAAGCAGATAAAAATATCACTGTTTAGTGCTGCTGTGACATGAACATAGTCGTGACTACAAACCCAATATGCTCTTTCATTGTCAGAAGAAAGGGAATAAATGGGAGAGAGCAAATGGGGTAGAGTGCCCGAAGCATATCCAAACATCAAGGGAGCAGGAGTGAAGGGAGTAGAGGAGGATGTTGGCCAGCTGCTGTGTTTTTGAGAGGGAGGAGACTGCACACTGCAGCACAAATGCTATCGCCAGCCCCCAGAGCTGGCACAGTTCATCTGCATTTATATACTTTGGAAAGAGCTAGAGCAAACAGAAGTCTGCTCCATACAGACTCTTTATTTGTTGTTGGACTAATAAAAAATAACCAAGGTGCGTGGGAAGAACAGATACCTTCCAGCAGAGTGCACCACAGAATGGTCCATAGAGTATCTCAGCTTTGGGGAGCCATCCAAAAGCATGATACATGAGAAGACACATGGGTCAAAACCCCTCTGTGCTGCACTGGCTATATGACTGATTTCTGGTGGTGAAGCTCTCCCTGAAATCCTCCCCCTCCCCAGCAAATGAAGAAAAGGCTGGTAGGCATGGCTTAAACAGCAACTCAGATATCCCTCTTCCATGTTAGTCTGGCACTTTTCTGTATGGTCGTTTGCAGGCAGTGTAAATGAAAGGATTTAGAGGACTGTCCTATTTCAATGCAGGAGCTGGTAGCCAGGAGAGCAGAAGTCCTGCTGTAGTAGCAGGTATTGAGCAGAAAAACATAAGACAAGCTTACATCCTTCAAGTCCTCTTTCCTTCCATCCCCATTTTGTGATATCTGATCCAAGCACAGTGGAGGACATGACTCTATATCCATCCTGAATATAAACTCAGGATACAAATCTGTGAAAGCTAGGCAGATCTAAGTTTCGGTTACTTTCTGTTATTAATGGGGAAAAAAGTCTAAAAGGATCAGAATCAAAAAAATGCTTCTGGACAATATGTATTTTAACCTATCTATTCACTCACATTCCAAGAATTTCCAATTAATATGGACAATCAGGGAAAGACTCTTGTTTTTCTCCTCCAAGGAGGAATATTGAATGTACTGACATTATATACATACAAATATATATACACACACATACACATATATACATATAACCTGGAATGTACAAATAAAAGCCTGAAGGATTGCGATATAAGGGAATTCTGGGTTAACACAAACACTTCTCGATAAAAGACTGGGATACAAACTCTGATGTGCATAAACTGATAAACTCTTCTTGAAGCAAGTAGGAGTTTTTCAAACTTATATGTAGCCGCCAAGCTTTGCATGGAGCTGGGTGACATTTTATTCAGTTTAGCTAATGAGATGTTTGCCTATGTGCAAAAAATGTATTCATGGTAAACTATCTCTTTAAATAGTTTTGTGGTTTTAATAATAATGAGAGGCATCACCAGGCAGCCTTCATGATTGATATCCTCTGGATTTTGAAAGAAGGCAGTCTGGTAAGCTTAACAAATGCTAACAAACCCCGGAAAGAAGGCAGTCTGGTAAGCTTAACAAACACTAACAAACCCCAATAGCACACCTGGGATGGAAGATTTCCTCCAGGGGCAAAAAGGGTAGATCAGACTCAATAGATCAGCCACCATTTGGCCTCTTCACTGAATCTGCCAATTAGTGCAGAGCATTATGGCATGTTTGTGTTGTGGCAGCTAGAGAAAGAGATCTGCCAAACTCATTCTATACAGAACCCCAAACATCCATTAGATGCAAGATGCTTTTCATCCTGATGAGTTGGCTTCAGTTCAAACTAATGGCCAACTGATGAGAAAGTTCATTAACTCTGAAGCATTCAGTCCCTCAGGAGGTGTAAACTAAAAAGTGGGGTCCTACAGATATACACAACATAACAAAAATGATGTTAAAATATTGAAATTACAAAGCCAAACACTTTAATGGTAGGGAATGGGAGAATTAAATTTACTCCTCAAATTTTCATGTTGTCTCTTTTTGCACATGCACTATAATGCAGTCTTTAATCACAGTCTGTCTTTTTTTTCCCACATGTATTGGAAGGGTGCAAATCCTCAGAAACAACCTCTTCCATTGAACGTGATAAGTGAATGAGACGTAGCTCTGTCTTATTAAAGATCAATGTTCTTCCATTGCTGGATATCTGGTTTACGATATCAGTGCAATACACACTGTATGAAAGCTGAAAATATGCAGATAGATAGCTAGCTGTGTGACTTCTGTTAAAATTAAAGGCATTTATGGCAGACATGCACAAATAGAACAAGAAAGCCCATGAAGATATGATCTTTTTCTCCTTCCGTCCATATTTTCTAACTGTTTATTATCAGATACTGAGGAACATTTGCTTAAGTCCACTTGCTTTTTGGTTATGTTTCTCCAGTGCTGTATGCCCATTTATTTTGCAGAGTAACTGTTAGGTGGGTCCAAGAGAATATAGAGAAGCCAGAATCCTAAAAACAACCATTCCTTTTGGAAACCTTTTTCTTTATCTACTATGTGACTTAAGGCATTAGTAGTCAAGACTCTAAAAGTCAGGTATGTTGTAGTCTTGCACACGGAGTCTAGTGGTCACAGAAAGATCTCTGAAGTTCCCTCCACAGCCATCACAGTTAAAGGGGTAAGGGTGGGACCTTGTGGAAATTAAACCCTTGGGAGGCTCAGAGGTACAGAAATATACATTTGACTAACCTGGGAAAAAAGCTTGGGATGTGCAAAAATTTATTCATTTCTATTTAAACCTTTTCTTCACCCTACAAGTGCATTTGTGTGAGCAAAGATGTGTGCATATGGATGTGCAGGAGTATAATGTAGAGCAAGACAGCACTATGTAAGAGTAACACAACTCTTGGGAATTCATGGCAGCTGCAAGCGCAATGTGCTGTTCCTTCTTAAACTGTCAGAAGTAACATGGCATACCTGGAATTATCAATCCGTAGCTGCTATGTGTAATGTAGCAACAAGAAAAGGTTGTAAATAAAACAATCTTTACAGACAGCAGATTACAATTCTGTGCCTAGTCTCTGCTATGCCTCTGCTTAGCTGTATCAGGGGGTTCAAGGGCTTGAACAAAGCATCACAGAGTTAGGAAACTCTCTTCGGTCAACAAACGCTCCTGGTCCTTTAGTGCTAGGTTCAAGACAAAATAAATCCTTTCTACTCTGATGCGGATGTAGGTGTCAAGTGCTACTTACCCATAACACAAAGAGGGTGTGCACGCTCTTGGGGCACGGGCAGCACAGCAATCAGCATCCACGCATTCAAGCCACAGGAAAAGGCAGAAGAGTGGGATGAACAAGGAGGAGGACGTCATCAAGCTACTTGGCCACCCCAGGCCACCCCACGGCCTCCCTGCAGCTCAGGGACTGCCTGTCCCAGGTCAGGCTCATCCCACCAGATCTCTCCTCTGCCCCAGGAGATGCAAACTCTACACGTGCATTTCTAAACCCCTAAACAACTTAACTGAAATGCAGATTTGATTGCTCACTTCATAGACCCTCTTAGCCATACAAATATGCCATTCCTTGACCTTTGCTTTGTCTCCATCTCTATTTTCGTACACATATATTTTTTGCCGTATCAGTGAACCATATTTTCATGTTACTTAACCAAACACAAAGAAAGTATAGTCCTGAAAGTCACCAAACACATGAAAGCTTTGTCTGTAAGCTTTAAGGGATATTTGTAGAATTTATCCAGGAAAGATGAAGATTATTAGAAATCAAAGATGACTGCCCCTTCTGTCATTAAGGTCTAACAAAACATGATAAGGATTTAATGAAGTGTGACATGCTGGATGTTTTTAAATTCAGGCTTATTTATATTTGCCAGTTGTCTATGGGGGAGTTAGTCATTTTTAGGTTTGATTCCTCATAAATGATTTTTTATATTTAAAAAAAATATTTCTAAAGATATTTTTGTTAGGTTGAATAAATACTTGACATATTAATAAGGCAAGTATTCTCTGATTTGTGTGTTTGTGGATGGCACTGTTAGGCATAATAGGGTCCTGACCTGCAGAAAGTATGATGATGCTATTCTGTTTTCTTCTTTCCATCTGGATTTGATTTGAGCCCATGTACAGCTCAGTATTTTTTACATCTTCCTGTGTTTTGCTTCTCTCTAGAACTCCACACAATAAATTTTTTTCCTTTATCTTGTTCAGTGTAAGAGACAAAGCATCTAAAGTGTTTCTGGTTTTGCATCATGTTCATTATGAGTGTTTAATCTGAACTTTTATACTGACGTAAGAGGCGGTGCAGTGTGGGTTGTACCCTCCTGTGGGCAAAGTGAATTTTACAGTCTTCCCTGGCATACGCAGACTCCAGCTTGGTTTCATTTGGACTCTGTGGGGGAAAAAAAAATCTCATCAGTATTCAGGGCTTAGGACAGCATTTTCAAATTTTGGTGTCTAAAAGTGTGCTTCCATTGAGCGTCAACAGAGGAGTCCATGCAAGATCTTAAGAGCTGTGATGCACAGCACTGCAAGAGCTAAGACTTACGGGGCTACTAGGCTACTGGCCAAAAGCTTTTAGAAAGCCATTTTATGGGAAGACACTTGTATAGTAAGGGATCTTTGGTTGGGCATTAGCCAGAGGGAGGAACCTGCTAAGGGGGCTTCAGCTCCTCTGTTATTCCTGTCTCCCGATTGCAATACTCTGCCTGTACCTTTTAGCTCCACAGCCTTGTGGGGAGTTCATCAGCCCACCAGCCAGCTTTGTGTGTTGCGCCAGGTCTGCAGGTGTGAGAGGGACTGCTGCAGCCAGGTAGTGTGGCCTTTTCCCTGTTGGGTCTGTGGCACCTTGAGCCCCAATCCCTTTGCACAGAGCCCCAGCCCCATCATGTAGAGTCCCAACCCTGCCACATCGAGTCCACATCCCATTGCGTAGAGCCCCAATCCCAACATGTAGAGCCCCAATGCTGTTGCACAGAAGCCCGGTCTCATCGTGTAGAGCCCCAACCCCATCACATAGACCCCTGATCCCATCGGATAATATCGAGCAGGAAGGTGCTCTCTGTCCCATGATCCAACACTGCGGGATGCTCCCCTATCCCTTGGTGGGCGAGAGGTGGTGCAATTCCCATGAGGGTCCTACCTGAGCACTCTCATTACCTAGAGAATGAAGGGGTAGGCAAGTCCTTTTGTATTACACAGTAACCCCACATTCTGAAAAGTGGCTAAGTAGCATCATGGATCCTGCTCCATAGGCTTGTTTAGGTGTCTGCCTTGAACAGAATCTTTAAATGTTATACATTATGCTCCAATGCATACTTACTGTAAATTATATTGTATTAAAAAAAACATTTGTATTTTTATTCTATTGTGTTACAAAAAGAAGCAATTTAAAATGATACAAGGAAACACAGGGCATAGACAGATATTTAAGTATAATTATATTTTCCAAATTCTAATAATCTGTCTTCCTAGATTAAATCATGCAATTAATACTATTTCCATAAATTTTCTTTAATTTGCACTGGAACTGCTTATCATTTTATTTTTAAGCTGCTAAATTCCATGATCTTAAACTCATCATCTCTCCTTGATTGAAGGTATCTTTTAACGCATGAAAATATTTAGCTTCATTTCACAGTCCTTGTACTAAATCTAAGAGAAATAGATATGGAATATTAATCATGTTTGATTAAACACAGCTATACACTTTTTCCTGAATTTAAATTTATGCTGACATTATCTTGATTGAACTGAAGTATCAGTCTAAATAAAAACAACTCCAGTAAAGTATTTTTAGTTTAACAATTTGAACTAAGCACAAATAATATGAGAGCTGTACATTTCAGTTCCTTCTCTTTTATAATTGCTTGCTGTTAACATAGCTAAAATCTCACAGAATCACAGAATCACAAATCACAGAGTGGATGAGGCTGGAAGGCGCCTCTGGAGACCATCTAGTCCAACCCCCTGCTCAGAGCAGGGTCAGCCAAAGCAAGTTGCCAAGGTCCATGCCCAGTTGGATTTTGAATATCATATTTGAAGGATGGAGACTCCACAACCTCTCTGGGCAGCCTGTTCCAGTATTCAACCACACTCACAGTAAAAATTTTTTATTCTGTGTTTAAATGTAATTCTAATTAGTTTTTCTTATAAACAATGGAAATAACGCATTAGCATCAATTTTATAAAGTGATGGCAATACTCAAATATTAATATGTTAGGAAACATATGCACTTAAATAATGCAGACTTGTTCAGCATTATAAAATAAGAAACTTTGTGAAAAATCAGACTATAGGGATCTCAGTTTCAACACTTCAAATAAGAGACTGTAATCTGCAGGAGTATGTCTGTAGCTCAGTTCCCCATTTCTAAAACAGAAAAAAAAGTCAACTTGCCTCACAGGAGCACTGTGAGATAAATTCATTGTCATTTGTGAAGCACTCAAATATCGCAGAGAGGGGTACAATAAAAAAGAAAAACAGGAGAATATTAACAATTTGGTATTCAGAGCAAGGAGTGCAATAAACATGTCATAAGGCCACATGCTGAATAGAGACAAAATATAATGTTGAACAGTTAAGTGAGCGTTGTCCATCCTGCGTTCTGAAAGAGGCAGAAGGCTGGTGGCAAATTGTGTATGATCATATCATTAGTGATTGTGTTTTAGTGTAGAAATTAAAGTGGCCCAAACAAGGATTACACAGGAATCACCTAACTTTGAATGTTTAAGTTGGCAACCTTGACATATAGAGTAATATTTACTCTGTGTACATTAGCACATATAAATATAACATCATTTTTTAAAAGACTGTCATTAATAAAAAAAAACAAAACAGGATCATGTTAATAAACTCTAGTCTTTCTATGTGTCTATGATTTTTTTTAGGAAACGTTAGGTTTAGAGGCGTTTTATTTTCTGCTCTGCATCATGAATCTGATGTCATTTAAATACATAAGAGCCCCATTGTTCTGTCATTTATGCCCCGTGCATTTCTGCTTTTAGAATGATTAAACAAAAGAGACACATACCAAAGCTTTCTTGTTTGAATAATGCAACATCAATATTTTACATCTTGGGCTGCATTTCAATTTTTTCCTCAGCAAGGTGAACGCTTGAAAAGGAAGCAGCCATTGCTTGCAAAAGTGTCAATTAAGTTACATTCTCCTCTTTTCCAAAAGAGATACGTGTCTCAAAAAATATACGTTATTGAGTAGTTGTCATTCTGTTGTAAACCAATTCTCCCATTGATGTTCTTATTCTCCAGTAGCATAAAGCAAGCAATAATGTATTTACATAGCAATTCCATTCTTCCACTATGTTTTTTCAATGGATGGATTGTGCTTTTACCTTCAGTAAGGAGCGGCAGCACTTTGGATGGATCCACCTGCATGGACCAAGAGCAGGGCATGTCACAGGGAGTGGAGGGGTTCAGCTGCATCTTACGCAACGCACAGATGCTCATGTTAGGGTTGGATCCAGCTGTGGAGCTGATAGCTTCTGGTTCTTCAATTTCCAGGAGTTAATATGCTTTGAATCTTCAATAAGAGCAGCATTTAGGTCCCTCTCTCTTCCTTAATTGGGATTGACTTCCCTGTATGTAGAAGTGTTGCTATCGTAAAGATACTTCCAATACCCATTTCACTAAGGACCCTAGCCCTCCACTTTAGCAAGAGCTATCTTCTTCTGAGCAGCACGCAGCTCCCTTGTGCTCTGCTACTTACCTTTGGAGGAGCTGCTTCCATGAATCCATCCGGCTCCCCAAATTAAGCATCTGCAGCTGGGTCTGCATCTGCACCATTTCCACCAGATGCTGGTGGATGTCTTCTGTGCTCCCAGAAATAAAATGCTGAGCGCTGCATGCCTGTCTTTTGCATTGCAGTTGGTGCATCCTTATATCAAACTTGTGGGCTGGTAGATAATTACCAGTAAGTCAAAAGAGAGTTTTGGGGAATTCAGGTATGCTGAGATTAAAAAAAAGATAATCTTCCCAAATACTGGGCCAATCTCAAACACATAATCAGAGCCAGTCTGGTTTCCTTTTGAGAAATTCCATTAATTCCCATCAGATGCGTACCTTTATGTATGCTCAACAGTACCTGACGGGACGTGCCCTATAATATAAGTACATTCTGCCATTGTTTTGCCTCAAAAGCCTGCAGCACTCCAGCCTGCAGTCAACAGATGAGGTGCTTAGTGCCACAACATTAGGTGACACTTCTCACATCTTGCAACCTGACTTGAAAACAAGTAATCTTCTTCTTAAGTCTCCTCTCATGCAGCATTAAATTTTTACACCTCTATTTTATAGTTCTTTTCCAGGATAATGAAATAACGCTATTTCTGTATGTTGGATGATTTATTGAATTTATTCTAGTACTGTATGTAGAAAGTTCATTGTGGTTTCTCTTGGAAAGTAAAGACTATGACAGGCCACCTAAGTGATAAGTTGGTGCTTGTTTGTCAAAGCTTAAAAATAAGAAAGCAAAACTGACAAAATGACAATATATTTTATAGGGACAAAAACCAGATAGGATCTAACTTTGTAATAAGCAATTAAGTCCATTTGGTTAATAACACAGTATTTGCAACGATTCATTCTTATCTCTGTCATAAAGCACCTAAAATTTTGGAACGGAACAGGCTTGTTATTAGTATTTATTGTTTAATATTTCATATTTAGCATTTAGTGCTTAGTATTTAATATTTAGTACTTAGGTTTTGTTATTCAGACACATTTGTTCTTTTTGCCAGAGAGGATGAGACTGATTTCTGGCCTATACCTAAACCAACTCCCATTTACTTCAGCGGGAATCACTTTTGCAAGAATCCATGGGCATAATTCAGTGCGAGTATGAAGCTTCTGAAAGCAAAATAAATTGAAGTATGGACTTCAAAGTATGCATTTCAGTTTAGCTCAGGACCAGTCAGCTGGTGCTGTAGGATTATAGGACACATATAATGACTTTTTACAAAGGTTCACAGAATACCGTAAGGACCCATGAAATTCCCTTTCATTGCCCAGGATCAACAGCTTTTTTTTTTTTCCTTTTTTCCCCACCTCTTTCTTATTGTGTGCAGTTAACAGTAAAATAGAGACAAATACACAAATATAAAATATATGTAAATATAACTTGTCAAATATGTCTGTCTCTTACTGCCTACCTGTCATGAGGTATTATCTTGATAAATATGTACATATACAAGAGACTGTATTTTATTACAGTTGGTTCTATTGTCAACGTCTTTTGCATTACACAGCCAGAAATCCTTGAAGTTAAATGTCCAGTCTTTTGAAACTTAGAATAAAAGATATTTAAATACTTTTCCATTTATTGAAGTGTTTTAACACCTCTCATATTACTCAGAGAAATGAATTGCTTGAGAATGAGGTTAATGCTCTACAAAAAAAATGCTTTCTAAAACCCTATAAGAGGGGTCAAAGACCAGGAAATGCTCTCACTATAATTCTCATTTTCAGCTGAATTGGCCATGGCAACTGCACTAAGAATGCAAGTTTGAATTTCATTATGTTCCAGAAACCTGTAACTTTGCATTATAATGACTCATGCAATAACAGAAGGAAATTGCAAGCATTTTTGATGTAGCATACTTTAATTTATAATTTAATAAAGTAATATTTTAAGTTAAGTAGTTACTTTCAAATACAACAAAAAATGTTCATTTGATAGCTGCTAAATGCATCCCTTTACATTTTACCTGTAAAATGCTCTGTGTTTGGTGACAGGTTAAATGTATACTATACACAGGGAGCCAACATTTGTCTTTGTAATACCGCAGCAGCCATAGCAATTTTAGCAGCATTCTTATTATTTTAAGCTGTCTCCATTGTCTTCTAAAGACTATAATTAGAAGCTGAAAACTTAAGGCAACCAAACTCAATAAGCTCTCATTATGAACAAAATATTCTACTGTTGCTCAACAAGTGACCGTATGTAGTCCAACATAATAATGCGTTTTTCCTCAATTATGTCTCTATAGATCGAATATTAAGTCATTTCTCAAACAAAACTTTCATTAATTGCAATGGAAGTTTTGCCTGAGTGATGCTGCAGCACTGGCCTTTTAGGTAGTTCCTTTTGTTTAGCCATAACTGATGGCTTTCAAGAACAGACACAATTTCCTGGGGAAATGACAAGGAAGCACATCTTTAGTTAAGACTGTTGTCTTACAAGCACCTTAAGCAACTCACTGAAAAGCAGTAAGTCAATGCTCAGGAGCGGGAGGATGAGAGTGAGTTGATACCTTACAACTGTGTGGAGCAAAATTAAGTAGTTGTGGCATGCTTGGAGGTGCTGAGAGTTCCCAAGCACATATACAGTGCTATGGGTGGATCCATTTGCACAACATTTTAGCAGAATCGTGATTTAACACATCTTTTAAATTTCAGAGTACACTGCAGGCTGAGTGTATGCTCAAAGGCTGAGCTTTTCCCCCAAGAAAGCTATGCAGCCACCACTACACAGCTGGTTCCTCTACCTGCAAGCTCAGAATAGGCTTCTGCTATTTCCAGCTCAGCACAATGTTCAGAAGTCTTCCTCTGGCTGGAACGCTCCCAGGTTCTTGCAGCTGGTCTGCAGCAACCTATTATCTCAGCCAGACAAATGACAGTGAGAGAAACGGAACTTAATTTCACCTGGAAATGCTGCAGAGAAGTTTTATGTTTACTAAGGTTAGCTGGCATTTGTAGCAGGTGTATTGTGCAAGTAATAGAAAGCAGCTCGGGTTGGACCTGCAGAAAGTGCCGTGTCAAACCATGCCCTCCATCCCACGTGCCCAGGAGCGATTTTAGCCTCCAGTCACATCACCACCAGCTACAGGTTTTGCTGAGAACGTGTATCCTATCACCATGCATCCTCCCCAGTATTCAGTTCCCAGACTAACGGTTATACCAACTGTTTGCATGCCCAGAGCTGAAGGAGGCAAATGTGATTGACTTCCCTGTCAAATGTGGCTTCCATCAGGCACACTGCAGGCAAAAGTGGCGAATTTGGCTGGGTCTAACACACCCGACCAGGCGCTCCCTCTTGGGGACCTGCTATCCCCTCTTGGAGATGTGGGCTCAGAGAACTTCCTGATGCTAAGAAGCAAAAAGGGTGCACGTCAACCTGGCACGTGCAACCTATTCTCCGGTGAGAGCCGATGAGATTTATAGGCAAAAGGCAGAGCAGACAGTGCCCTTAATCCCCCAGGTACAAATCGCACACACTACCTGAAAATAATGAAGGGCCAGTCCCGCTGCTCTTATTTGAAGGTGTTAAAATAGCCTGGAGTACGTGATTATAGCCACTGAACTGCCTCCAAAAAGAGAAGTACATGTTGTGTGGAAATCTTTCTTTTTTTCCCAGGGTCTTTGAGGTTTATACAATTTATGGCTGCTTAGCAGAAACTATACCTAGGGAATCAAGTAGTCTGAAACCAGCCTTCTCTCTCCCCAAGGGGCATTTATGCAGTCCAAGAGATGCTTCCTTCTGAGAGATGATTTCTGGCTGTACGCTCTTCAGAAGAGCCTCACTTCACTGGAATAGCCTCCTGCTGTGGCACGGCGTTTCCTCTCTTCTGTTCAGGGTATGCTGGTGGCAGCATTGACTTGTTAACCTTTCGGGAGATTAGTCTAATGGCCAATGCAGGACAAAACTTACTTGTATACAGAGTAGTGTCTGATACGGAGAATTAGCTGAAATTTGTATGTGGTCTGGTAATGTCAAAAATGAGTTAGTGCTTCAGATCTTCTGAATGGGTATTTTTATTAGGATAAATTACAGTTATAAATATCAATATTACTTAAAATTATATTAACACAGTGTATCAATTCTTGGAGATTTGTATTTTGAAAAAAGGCAAATTTCAGCAAACCTAGGACAATCTGGTTCTCATTTATGAAAGCACGTTCAACTCCTATGCTTTCAATTTTCATCGCGACGATTTTGCAGAAGATTGAACAATACCTTCCTTTCAATTTTTCTTTCAAAATACTTTTATCCCTTGGAAACAGAACAGAAAGAGAAGTAGTAAAGCTGATGTAAGTGCTTTTCTCTTTGACTTGATCTCTGAGAATGTCAGCAAGAACGATAAAGTATCGTGAACACACATGAAACTGTGAAAGAGAGGCACCAAACATTTCCGTGGGAAACTCTAGGCAGATGTATCTACTGGGTTTCCGATTTGCAGCCATCCTCTGTTAAATGCTGGGAAGAAAAAAAAACTAACCGGAGAATCAAAGGCAGAAAGATATTCTGTAAAGTGGCAATATCTAAAAGCCTGATGTCGTAAAGGTTCAGAGTTTGGAGCTCCCTTTGAAGTGACATGGAATGTGTATGATACCTGCCTATTCATTTAGCCCCTGATAAGGTCCTAATTAGCACAGCACTCAGACCACCTCCCATATAGTGAAGTATAGAAATAACTACGTCTTTTACTTCCTTCCTTCGCAGCTGTAAGAGAAACAGCTTTCAGGGTTTTTATTTTTTGTCAATGTATGTATTTGGTGTACTTGTAAATACCTTGCTAAGCAAAAAACAGCCGCAAAAAGAAAATCTGCTTTTATTCCTGGGAAGTGGTGGATTCAGCAGTCATTTGTGTCATGCGAGGGAATGAGTTCTGTGGTTTTAGGTCAAGCTCTGCTTACAAACTCTGGCCTGCAGGCTAACACTGTCCTCGGTCCAGCGCAACATAGCTGTCACAGCGAGTCGTGATTGCTTCTCCTTCCAGGATCGGGCGATCACACCCTTAAATCCTAAAAATTACCTCAATGGAAATGTTCCAGCGCACAGGAGAAGTGCCTCCTGAAAGCAAAACTGCAGCATCAGGCCCTTCAATTTTAAAAAATGACATTTAATATGGACAGACAAAGGCACCGGAGAAGAACGCCCTGACTCTCTGTACACCTGGAGGAGGGACAGTAGTACAAAACAAGCTTTTCTTTAACCACAACGGCAATCTTCTAGCAGCAGCACCCACTCAAAAGCATAGAACTCAGAGGTTGATAATCATCTTTCAGTTCAGGTTATTGCATGCAATTTTTCACATTCATTCAGTTTTCTTCATACAGCTCTTAGTAAAGTAACTCCCTTAACAATAAAAGCTTTTATGGCAGCCCATTACACAGGAGAACTAACCACTCCTAGTTTTTTTATTGGCTCCTTGGAATATTTATAGCAGTCTTTGTTCTCTTTGCAGGCTTATGCATCTGGGTGTGTACGGAGATTTTTCTTCTTTTTTTTTTGGCAATTGGGTATGATGGCGAAGTACATATATTTTTACATTTGTAAGGTTTTAAAGTTTTATATTTGTTTTCCTCTATATATTATTATTGGCACTAAACCCAACATTCAGCTTGCTCCTCATTGTTTAGCACTTGAATATTCACTGCTGGAGAATTTTCATTCCAAGTTGCTTGACATAAAACTTTATTTGCCACCGTGCTACCTCTTCCCGATAAACTGGTTACACTGTGCACACAGAGATATCTTGATATTTGGCTCCATGCTAACAAAGCAAAGAATTTGCTTGGTGTCTAAAGGAACAGATTAAATTTCCACTTTAAGAATTTGATAGAAAAGTTTCATTAACAGAATGGACTGGCATTCTTGTAGGAATCACCTCAGCAGTGACTGAAACTATCACGATGATTTATTTTTGCATAGTCAAATGATCCAATATGATCCTAAAACTTTTGATACAGCTTACATAGAAGAAAAAATGGCCCCAGAAAGGAATCTGTCTTTAAATACCTCTATCTTGGTTTTCAGAATTTTTCATTTAATTTTGTATTCTGTCTTTCATAAACAACAACCTTTTTGTTGTTTACACCATCTTCACAAGACTCGTATTGAATATTGCTATAGATGGAGGAATACAAGATACAGATATGGCCTTTCTTTATTTTCCAATATAATGAAAGAAGAAATTGTACAAACCGGAGTGATGGATCTGTTAAAATTAAAAAGAGAATTCATTTCTTGTTTCTCATTTACAGTTCAGAAAATAATGTTTGTACTAAGAGTTAAGGCAATGCAAATAATAAATAATAATAGTAATCATCTAGTAAATACCATCTTGAATTTATTATACACATGCTTACTGAATAAATAATAAATAATTGAAATTATTCCTTTCTTTTTGATCATAAAGATTAGAAAGGTATGCGTTATTAAAGAAAAATAAAGATACAAATTGCTGATATGAAGTTTTTGTAGTGTTCTTAATAAACACAAGAGTGTAGTAATAAATGCATTTTCCATGGTATTTTTCACAGAGACGTATTCCCCTGGAGCTTTGCTGCCACTGAAATGCCACTAGGTAGGTGGAATCTTAATTTTTACTAATAATACCAAGCAAGTTATTTGGGCCTTGATAACATATCTTGATACCAAGCTACTTTTTACTGTATTGACCTGGGGTAACTTCTTTCAATGGCTTTGTTAGGTGGGTATATCCTCCCTACTGTGGGGCTATAAAAATGCCTCATCCCACTGTAGAGACTGGTGGGTTTTTACAGTGATTATAGTGATTATAGTGATTGTGATTCCATTGCTATCACTAAATTCAGATTTGGGAAGGCTGCACTGGCTCAGGCAGGGCAGTCCTCGTCCTTCCTAGAGACGAAGGTCACAGGCCATTTCTTGGGCTCCTCCTCTCCCTCACATCTCGTATTCCCTGGGAAGGGACATCAGCCTTTTAAGTGACACTCTTCATCTCCTACAAGCCGGGGGAGAGCTCCACTCTGCCCTGGCCCCATAGGCTCGTGGGTCAGGTCCCTGGTGGCTGCTTTCTGACATGGAACTGAGCTTGGGGAAAGATCTCCTGTGAGCCCCTGCGCTAGTCCCAGCACGTGCAAACAGATGGAATGCAAAGGAAATGGAGTCAGCAAGCACAAAGCACCTTCACTGGCCTAATCCACCCTCCAGAAGTTCACATTTCTCGTGGAAAGCTTCTTGTCCCTGTTTCAAGACACAAGTCGCTTAGCCAGTGTTCAATCAAACTTCATCATCACAAGCCAGCAGCTGCCATTCAGCTGTCAGAAAGGACACAGAGTGGAAGTAGCTTTGGTCATGCAAGTCACCTCTTTGTGGTGACTTACCTCCTCACCACAGATTTTGCTTGCAAACTACTACTGGCTTCTGTCTTCAAGACCATCGGAGTAGCTGACACACCACATCTGTTTTACCACATCTAACTGGAGAGAAAAGGTGTGGTGTGTGAAAAAAGCCCTGAAAACCCCACAGGGATCTCTCCTATCTTGTCCCTGCTCTGCTCCAGTAAACACAGGAGACCTCACACCATTGTACAGAGAGACGACAGACCCCACTGAAGGCAATCTGCTCTTACAGGAGCCTGGTAATGTGACACATTGCGTACGAGGAGTCAGCACCCGTGTGAAGGAGCAGGAAAGACATGAGCAAGATGTAGCTGATACTGGGGAAAACAGGAAGCAGAGAATACGGCAAGCTATTTCTTCTCTGGACAAACCACCATGTCAGGTCCTTGGTCCTATTGTTTAAGATCTTTACCAGGTGAGTCCCCAGATGTGCTTATCCAAGACAATGCAGCTCAAAGCACAACAGATGAAGCACTTTTGCAAGAGTACAAGACAAGATGTTGACAAGTTACAGTGGGACTTTTGAGGAAGATGAGACTGTGGAGACTTGCCACCACAATCGAAATGGGGAGTGATGGTGAAAATTAAAACAAATTAAGAAAGAATTGTTTTATTCAGGCTTTCCCATTAGCAGCACTGGGTGATAATGACCTCTGTGAAGGACACACTCCATGAAGTCCCTCAGTGTCACTCATTTGACGATGCAGTTTATGCAGAAAGTATCTGGATCCTATGGTGATCGTAGTGGTAAAGAATAACTGTGAAACCCAAACCAGACAAATTGGCTTTGGGAGGAACAACCACCCCCCTTAACCCAACATACCTTTTCAGCAGTCTGAAAGAAACCTATAAACAAAACCGTAGTTTGGATATCGGTATACAGATTAACTACAGGCATTTTCATACTGCCATTGCGCTACTGTATGTATTCAGCCAAACATTTCTAAAAGGGTTGTGACTCCTCCTTGTTTGAACTAAAATTCCTAGAGATTCAGAATGCTAATACAGAGTAAAATTCAATAAGCTTTACAAACTGGTAAAATTATACTATAAATATTATTTAGACATATTTGTAGGCTTATGCATAATAAGTCTATGAAAACAATAGCAAAATACTATTTTGTTCCTTCAAACATTTTTAATTTTCATCGTGCCATTGCATTTTTTGGATTGAAGTGAAACACAGAGACATGTTTAAAGGAAGCATAATTGGGCTTGTTTGAAATGATTTCTCTGAGAGTCGAAAGAAAGAAAAGTCAAAGAATGCATTAGAAGTCAGAGTTAGAAGGAAGTCAGGGAACACATAACCTTTCAAGATTTTAAAACGCGAGGTATAAATAATGTTTGTTTCCTGGTAAATAGCAATCATATGCACAAAACGGGAACGAGCTGTAGAAATAAATAAATAAAGAGAAAGTCTATTCAGCTGAAATCTTAGGAACTTTAATGTTGTGGAACACTGTTGGACTGCTTCAGTTTTGCAAGCTCTTTATCTCGGCTGAAAGGTGAAATTAGCAGCTTTCTCAAAACCCTGGGAAGCTATTGTGTCAATGCTACACGCTGGAGACCACTGTTTGATGCCAGTGCCACTGGTTTAGATGAGCACTGCAATCAGGAGTATTAAAAGTGAGTTGGTGAATTGTGTTGCATGAAGCAATGGAGCTGCTTGCAGACAAAAGAGCTGAATGGGGTTTTATAGACGTCTATAGGAATATAACAATGTCAAATACACCAAATGATGCAGCTGAATTCAGCAAAATTAAAGTAACCAGGCTGGGAAAGAAGCTGGGGAGAGAGGGGAGATGAGGGGAGGACATCTGAATAAAAGAATTAATTAATAAAATTAATTGTAAAATTCAGACACAGCTGGACAAGTCCCTGAAATATTAATACTCTGAGGAATAATATATTAAATGTGTCTCTCAGAAGCTACTACTCATAGTTTTCTCCACTTTAACACGACACTGTTTGGTTTTTAATCTGTCAAGGTATTGCTTTAATTTGGGGAGGAGATCGCTTCACAGCTCATTTTACCAGCAAGAAGACAGATGGCAATTTACCCAGTGTGGTCACTTTGCTTTCTTTTTTTCTTTTGTTCTTTTTTTTTTTTTTAAATGTCAGCAGAGTATCTTCAGAAAATTTATAATCTTGGACCAGCCTGTGGTCTTTGTTGCATTCCTGTCAATCTAAAGTAACTTTGCTTACAGGTAGTTGTTCTGTTTTTCAGGTAATTTATAACTTTTACATATTTTTTTTCTGACACAGAACAGTTGAAAGCATTCTGTGTAAACCAGCTGAAAAGCCTGTCTTGGGATAATTATATTTTTGCTACTGTGTGAAGGCGTAGAGGTATCATATTCTAAAGATCATTACCAGAAATGATGAGAAATAAAATAATCTTCCTGCTATGTGATGAGGTTTATGAGAATATCCCTAGACAATTCATTAGTTTTAAACTGACATGAAAATCAATTAATTTTAATAGGGAATAACAGATTATGTGTTTAATAATTCATCTAATTTCATGAGGCAAAGTGAATTAGACAATGCAATGTAAATCTAATAGCAGTTGTAACCACATAATTTGACTGTTTGTCAAGAGCAAAGCATAGTGAAATGATCAAGAATTACACAGAGAGAAAAACATTAATTGTGTGTAAACTGAGTGACAGTTTCTTGTAACCCTAAAGCCTGTG
>NW_009186947.1:1494-72522 GCF_000690835.1 Fulmarus glacialis | reverse complement strand
TAAAATTGTCCTGTATCATTAATTATGTATTCATATTAAGCGGACAAATTAATAAATAATACAAAATAACTTTCCCATGCTTTCAATTTAGAAATACTCTTCAATTGCTAGAGATTTCATAGAGTGAAACTACGTGAAAATTGTTTTATAGTCTGCATTAATTAAACAATAATGACCCTGAGAGCAGACATTTCTGCCTATTAATGACCAGCTGGAAGAGTTGAGGACCTGACGTCGAGCAGGGGGCCCTTAACCTGGGCGGTCATTAATGTTGGGGAAATGCCCGACCCCCGGGTCACTGTTGCTGTTAATCGAAGCCATGATAATTGTTATGGGTTTTTTTTCCATGCACAGAGAGCAGGCATGTGCTTGCTGTCTGAGTGGCATTTATTTCAGATTAAGGAAAGCAACAAAACAGGCAAGAACAAAAGTGAGGTCTCCCCGTGATGCACGGCGTCCGCCTTGCCAAGCAAAATGGCAGCTGCGGGCAGCCGCCTGCTAGAAACATAGAGTGGAGCACCGGCAGCGAGATCGTGGCAGTCACAGCTTACGTGTCACAGGCCACACGAACATGTTAAAGCACAAACATTACATAAAGGGCTTGCCATTGTATATGTTTGAAAATATACATGTTGAAATACGTGTTGCTATGGATACAGGTCTGTCTTTAGAGCAATGGTCTCTGCCTACTGGGTAATGACACTAATAATCTGTAGAATCAAGGGGCATCACACTTCTGTGTGTTAATACGAAAAAAAAATAAAAAAAATGTCAGAAAGACCCAAAGTGCTTTTCTTTTTACAACAGAATACAGAGGAATCATAACTTTGCAGGTGATTTTTCTTGTTTATAGTCTGAAGAAAAAGTCTTGTTAGTGTAATTACAGCCAGAAATTGTGTCCTGATCTATAGCATGTGTGCTCCCATCCCTCTTACCTTTAGCAGCAGCTGGGATTCGAGACGCACAGGCCAGCACAGGAGATGAAGTAGCTGCCAGGCCGAGGTGTGAAAATCCAGCAGCCACCTATGCCGAGGGAATGGAAGATGTCGATTCTTCACATGCTCTACCAAGAGCAGCGAAAAACCTCACCTCATCTTTGAGGAGAGTCTCAGGCATTAGTTTTGATACACTGAACAGAAAGATGGAAGAAGCAGGGTCTGGACATCATCCTGGAATTGCAGATCCAGACAGGAAAGAACAATATTCACATCCAGGGCTGAAAGGGCTTCCTAGAAGTTCCCTAGCAAGACAAGATACCATCTCTTGTGAGTCCTCTCCTCTATACCCACTTCTCTCGTCCCAGCAGCACTGCCTACTGCCTATGTAGGAAAGAGAGAGAGAAATATTTGCACAATGGTTGCCTCTTGGGAGACATGCACTGCTACAAAACCTTTCTCTTGTATCTTGAATTAAGGGGATAAAGAGAACCTTAAGTTCACATTCTTCTGCTAGTTCCCTTGGCTTTGGAGACACCAGAAGAGAAGAAACAAAACAGGAGCCTCCTTGCTTGCATGTGGCCCACAGTACGGTCTTCTGGGATGTTGACCCTATTAATTGTACAGGAGGAAGCACAGCACAAAGCTGAAATAGGAAAGAGATACACACATAGGCTGAACAAAGAAGGGGTGAACAGATGTCATGAAACGAAAGCATATCTTCCTCAGGCTGGAGAATGCATTGGTATTCTCTAGCAGACTTGCCTGTTTTCCAGCCGTCTGCCAAAGAGCATAGGAGAACTGAGTGATTCTGAACTATACTCAACGACTCATCAACATGTGTGTGCAGATTCAGTGCAGTTTCTTGCATGCTACTGCTTAAAACAGTGAACCTCGGTGCAGTAACTCAATACTGGCCAGAGAATTTCCATGGTAGTTGTCCGTGAAATATCAATTTCACCAAAACTTTCATACCTGGCTCTTAAAAATTAGCTTGATGTTCCTGGCACACCCGTTGTACAAAATATGCTTATCATCCAACCGATGCTTTCACTTCAAGAAAGCCCCTTGACTAAGTGATCATGCCCGGTAAGACTTTCAGATTATGTAGGACCTGCAGCACTAAGATCCTATTTTGGCTGATCACATTTCGGTCAGCTTCTAGCACTGGTCTACTGCATGCCGAGAGCATAGCATATTGGCTGATACAAAGAACTAATTTTCTGTTCCCATACATAGGAATTCTGGGAGACTTCAAAAAAACTACCATTAGCAAAAAATAAAGGAATATAAATGTGTTGTTAAAAAAGTTTCTCTGCCTAATCACCTCTGCTGTTTTTGAAATTAAATGCTATTTACTGATCTGTCACGTAATGCGGTGAGCTAACTAAAAACACGTGTTCAAACTATGCCTGGCACTGTCTTAGAAACAATTTGTCTTAGCTAACTGAATGCACCTAAGCAACTTCGTTATTAAGTGCTTGGCATTTGCATGCTTTAGGTATTCTTTCCCAAGTCTGTTAGTACAACAAAAATTTGCTAAAGAGAAAATTGTTAATATTTAGGTTGACAGTGTCAAAAGCAGACATAGGAAACCGAAATAGTTTACATTACAATAAGCCATAAATTCAAGGCCAAAGATTTTCATTAGAAAGGCATAAAATTTGATAATTAATGTTTTGATTTGGTCCTTGAAACCTTTATGCCTTTAATCATTCTACAACCTAGCACAAGGGTACATACAGAAAATCTGAGTAAATTGTCTGAAAGCCCTTAAGGAATTTAAAATAAATGCTTAAATGAATCTCTCATTACTGGCATGCAACAAATGCCAAGATGTATTCATAGCGATGTGCCCAATTAAGTTTAGAAGAATTGCATGAGGTCAGTTTCAGCAGATTCCTATTGATTCTCCTAGTTAATAAAGAGTTAAAGGATGAAGTGAGTTTTTAAAAAATATAAGTGCTTTAAAGGTGCTAGAAAGGAAAAGCATAGTACTAAGTGGTCATGTGGCTAGTGCCATTCATCTTGGTAGTGACTATCTGTCAAAAGTGGCAAGAGCCCCTGTTAACAGCCCTGACCTGTGCTGTAATGAAGGGAGAGTGCACAGCAAAGTGTCCATTATCAGGCAGTTGGGAGCAGTAAATTGGTGCAGTTTGCCTCAATCTTGCAGCAAGTTGAGATGTAAGATAGGTGGGGATCAGCAAGCAGCAATTTTATCCTATGATCATTTTTGTCAGATCACATCAAAGCAGGAACTTAGTCAGATTCATGATTTCAATTAAATAAGTCCCCTCATTAAGTGACCTCTGCCATGAATGTTTTCTGTGGTCCTTTATCTATAATCGTGTAAACACACTTGCTAATGTTTGGACAGGGAGCAGTGATGGAGAAGCAGTAAGGTAAATGACACATTAAGATGATAGTCAGGTACAATCAAACGAATCTTGCACCCTCTCAACAGGGCTAACAGCTTGCAATAAAATAGGCCACCTATGCTACCTATACACTAACCTACAGTGCTTACGTACAGTTCTAACTAGGAAAATCCATTTCAGACTGTTTATTTAAAAAACCAAAATGCACAAGTAAAAATCCACCTGTGTTCAATCCCATGCAAATGAATTGATGCTAGTGCCATTTTCTTGGGGAATAACCACAAAAATCCAGGTGATGCCCAATGTCCACTCTCAGGTGCACCGAGGTGAAAACATTCTGAATGAACTCTGAAACTATCAGGCAGACTTAACCCTTAGGGACCCTCCAGTAAATTAGACAAGCAAACTGAAGACAAATGTACTTGTCACCGCCACTCATTCCCTTCTTCTCAGCAGCAAAAGCCTTTCAGATCAGCCCATCTGCTTTCCAGACGCTGGATGTATTTCCCTAATCACATGTTGTCCTTATTCCTACTCCATAACCTAAAGGAGGAATAATAAAATTTCTGTAATTCTGTAATTCATGTAATTCCGTACAACACCCCATCATATTTCTCGGCCAAATCCATTGTGAAACATACCTGCCTTCTCTGCCATCTCCCAGCCACACAGGTAGGTTGAATGAGGGGCAGATAGGTAAAGCTCATGTCTGGGTAGCATTATACTGCAAATGGCCACAGCTTTGCCCTGAGTAGTACCATTCCCCAAAACCCCACACCGTCACATTCCACATGTGAGTCAGTCCTATAGAACTGAATAGAAAATGCTTTTTTTTTTTCCATAGGTGCGTTAAATCAACTGTTGGGTGCCTTTTTCTCTCTCTTAGTCTAAGTCAGCAGTGCAATATCCAGCTCTAAAGGAAGGACACAGCTTCTGTTGTATGTTGTTAGAGACCAACTGGAAATACAACCTTTGATGTTAGAAAGTTTTTGCAACCTTTAAGATGTTGCACTTATACCTTGCCTACCTCAGCAGGTTTTTGAAATTTGGTAAGGGACCAGGAAAAATGTGCCTTGACTCTCCTTTTGTTATTGTTTTTATGTTTTTCATTTCATGAAATTTAACTAAGCATTTGCTAAGACAAAGTGCGGAAAATCACTGCTTCCCTCCTGGCGCTTGTGTTCCTCAGAGAAGCTTTGGCAGCATGCCAAAAATATTTATAAAAAAACCTTGATCACAAACTTCTGAAGACTGAGTCTATTCAACTAACAAAGTTGTTATTACTAGCAGCTACTTCAGCGGGAGAGCTGAGCGCTATAAAGATAAGCAGTGTTGAGCATGTTGTCTTGGGACACTGCACCTAGCAAACGCTACATTTCTTGCCTTGGCTCAGGGACACAAGTAGCTGAGCTTTTCCTCAGCACATACAGGCATTTCTTGCCACCTCCGACCTCCTGCTTATATAGTTACCTTCTTATCAGAGGTAGCAGCAGCCTCCTGCAGTGCTGCAGGGTTTATGTCCTGCTGAGATGCTTGTTGCAGAATATGCACATAGATGCACATAGATATGCACATATAAAGAAAAAAAACAACTCTTGAAACATCAAATTTACATATAAACCTGAATGTGATCTTCTATCTGTACACTATGACACCCTCAATAATTAAACGGCTGGATAGAGAAATTCAACTTTGGGGTACTATTTTTGCACTGGATGGACACAGAAGGGCACACGATTAGGCCATTTTGTAAAATCTTGGCATTTTCAGCTTCAGAAAGCTTGATCTCAGCAGCCCGAATAATCTTCTTCTAACACAGTGGGCAGCGATGTGCGCAAAGGTGTGTTGGATGTCTGTACTAGGGTGTTACTTTAACTCCTACAAAACCACAATTCCCATATAAGCAGAGAAAAAGCTGCCTCCCCTTTTGCTTGTGAGCAGACACAGAGCACAGAATGGAATCAGGACAGAACCTAACTTGGTAACTTTTTATTGCCTTGGACATATTTTGGAGAGAAAAGCATCAGAGGAAAATTTCAGAGCTGGAGGGAAGGGGAATATTTTGGTCCTTTGGAGCCCTCACCAGCAAGTGAGCTGTGAGGAGCAGCCATGAGGATCTGCAAGCTATCCATCCTGAGCTGGGAAATGCAGGGACAGGAGTTTGGGAGGTGATAATAAATAGAGATGATGGAAGCAGGTAAAAGATGCGTCGCTGAGATAACATAGAGCTTGGAGGATATTGTGAAATGTGGATCTCTTCCATAGCCCTGAAGTGTCACTCCCAGACTTGTACTCTCCTGTGCTCAGTAGAGTGCTGGTGCAAATCAAAAAGACTGCTGATATCCCTAAAAGCAAGTAGGGGGTATGTAGTAATGAAGTCAGAAGAGACTTAATAATGTTAACAGTTTTCTGGATATGTTGATAGGGTTTAGAATACTTGATAAGAACAGGGTCTGTTTATCAATTTTTAGATCTTTAATCCAAGTTAAGGAAAGAGAATAAAAAAAAATAGTCAGCAACAGCTCTAACCTACCCCAGGGTACTATACCAGGCTGAATCAGGTAATCACAGGATGAAAAACTTAGACTGAAATTCACGTCTAATCTGTCCAAAAGCAGGGTGAGAATTAATTTCCCTTGTTGTATTAGCATAAACGTAGCTATGTGCACTGAACTCATGTTGATCCTGGGATTCCCACCTGCAGATGCAATGAGAGCCTTGCTTCATTTTTTCTTTACTCTAAAGCTGTTAGCATTTCTCGACAACTTGTTACTTACACGTGCTAAATATTAGGACTACCCAAGCAATAACTGGGATTTATATGTCATAACTTATTGGTCTATATAATACCTGCAGAAGAGGAGTTTTAGCTTGTAAAAGGGGGCTGGTCTTTCTCATGGGCTATAGTGTACAAGCAGAAATATAGAGTTAGAGACACAATGGTGAAACACAAGGGATGAAATTGCCACTGTTCATATAGCACTGTTCATAGGCAAAAATTCATGTTGGAGGGGCTGGCACCAGCTGTTACTACCAGTATAACGGCACTTCCTATAATATCGCCTAAAACAAGGATGTAAAGGGGGACAGAAGCCGCTACTTTCACTGTGTGTCTTTGCGGGGCGGTGGGAAGTGAAGGGAAATATAATTGTCCACATTAGTAGATAGGCAAGCAAAACTGTAATTTTGGAGGGGGGGAGGTTGTTTGCCTTAAAAGCTGTGTAGATCAGCTTGAAACTGAATTAAACAGGTGGCAAACCACCTGTACATAATGATTAACTGTGCTTACACAATAATTTATGTGAAAATGTTGTCAAACCCTGATAACATCACATCTGCTACTACTGTAGTATTGTGCAGTATATTTGTATGTATTATTTCTTTGAAAAAATAGTTAGGTATCATTGACCTCTCTTCCCTTGGTATTCTGTTGAGTTAAAGTGTTTGCACTGGAAAGTTTAGTATTCTGCCTATTGGTGTCAGTTTTGAAGTATCTTATTTGTCCATATTTGGTCAAGTGAGCCAAAAATTCTGAAACTTGAAGTACTGTGAAGTACCTTAATTAGTCTGATAATCAATTATATTTTTAGCATTAAAAATGTTATTGAAACACTTTACTACTTACAGGTATTTAAATTTACTACCCTGCTTATATTTAGAGTCATGTTGGAGTTTGCTTTACCTTTGAGAATATTACAAACAAAAAGCTTTGGTCTTTATTTAAATTCTATTTTGTGCATGTAGAATCAAAGGCAGATTCTTGCCAGACACTATTTTAAACACCGAGTACCTCTAAGTCTGTGAATTTACATGGCATGTGTTCCCATCCTGTGAAGGTATTTAAATCTGCACATGAAAGTACAGTGTTAACACAACACTTGTGAATTTTGGCTGATGTGACCACCACGCCACTCATCCATCCAACCACTCAAGTGAAAGGCTATGAAAGAGCTCCAGAGCTCATACAGGTTTACAAAGGGGAAGCTGAAACTCGGGTCAGTTTATTTGCATACATAGGGCTGAAAATAGCAATGTTTCCTGAGCTTTTCAGCTAGCCCTCTTGTGAAAGGGCTCCAGCTTCCCTCAGTTGGATGTGGCCGTCCCCAGCTTATTGTCAGTTCAGCCGCTCACTGGTAGTGCTCAGTTGTATCCAACCTCCATCCCAGTGGGAGAATTCAAGTCTGGTGGCACTCTTACTTAGCTTGCACGGTTGGGAGCTGCTACAAGATGCTTGGAAATGGCAAATTAGATTCACTGGATTAGGAAAAATAATAACAACCATACTTTTTAATGAACTGTTACTAATGGCCAATATTAATCCATTTACATCATAGCAGCATGTTCCATTCATTGTACATTTACATAGGTGTAAATGACCAGGCAAGGCGTAGAGAACAGTAAAGTATTTTAATATTTGAAGTAACTAATCCAGAGACTTTCAGGTGGCTGCCTCTTTAATGGGTTTTTGTAAAGCACCACATCTATGTATATGTTTTCTTACCAAATAAATTTTAATCACTGTAATGTTATTTAAAGGCCTAGCAGAAACATGTATTTCCCTCGTAAATTGGTGACTAAACATACAGGTATATCTAACCAGGGAAACCAAAGCAGCGAAATTTGTATAACAAGGGAAATCATATTATAAGCCAATGTGTTATTAGGCTTTTTTAATCATTTAACTATAAGCCTAAAATTACCTTTTTCATATATTTGCAGATTCTCAGTCATCTTAAAGTGAAACTGTAGGAGAATGAAGGTCAAACTAAGAAATGCCATAGGAATCCCTTTCATACAACACAAAGAACTTTTTTTAATTCAAATCTGCAGGGAATCTTACTAGTGAACACTGGAACTAGCTATGGATAATTTTTTTTAATGTATGTATCATGCATTTGTGAATGCCTGGCTAATAGCAAACCTTTATGTATCTTTGGTTTAATACGTGTAAATGGCATATCTATGGTAGGGAACAGTACAGTTGCACTGCTCACTATGCTGGTTTTGTGCTAACTGCCTTTTCCCATAGCTAGTCTCCATGGGCAACATAAATCTTAGCCAAGATCATCCCGGCTGTGTGGCATAGCCTTGACTGCATGCCATGACATTAGAGCTGAAACGATAGCCCTGGTTCCTAACGTCCATGTAGCTGCCTGCCCGAGGGAGCTGGGCTTGCTGACTCACGGGGCTCTTCCCAGTCCCCTGCTCTTGTTTTTCTTCAGCAGTTCTTTAAAAGCAGGATTCGCCTTTTCCCTTCCAGATCAAAACCACTTTGTCAGTTAAACTGTAATACAGGTAATGGTTTTAAAAATTCTTACAATCACATCTTTTCAGTATTGCTACAGTTTTCACAATTACAACAGTACCAAAGACTTGGGCAAGTTGCAAGAGTAGAAGATGTCTTAATTTATTCCAAGTTTTATTTACGGGTTGATTTTTTCAGTGCACAAAAGGGAAGGTTGGGCAATGAGTGAGAATTAGACCCAAACCTCGTGCCTTTAAGAATTGCCATAATAATTTAAATTATGCCTTGGGCAGGAGCGGCAGCATCTTTTGCAAATTTAGCTGCAGCAGTTCAGGATATTATCTGCATTGGCTGTCCTCTGCCCCACACTTCTGCCAGAGGTTACCTTCAAGTAGCAGGAACAGCAAACAGACTGTCTGCCTGACCCTCACTATCTCAGTTCACAGCCTCACAGGTTAACACAAACTCACTTGTATTATGGGTTTAAGCTAACACACCACACCGAACTGGGGTGGCTGTTAGAGGCAGATGTTGCCTTCTAACATCCCTGCCACAGAAGCATCAACTCTAGCTTGTAGGCTGGCTAGAGGGCTGACAAGTAGCATTTCCAAGTGCTGAGAAAATGTTTGCCAGCTTGTCTAGCAGAGACATCTCATGGAAGTAATTTCATGTATTTGGTATTTACCCAGCCCAAAGTTAAGTGTCCGATTTGCTAGTATTCTTAGGCACTCTCTGAAGAGAAAGGCAGGCGCTTAGAGAAAAGATTTATCCTGTGCTGTAGCAAATATCTAAGACTATCTAAGATGAAGTGCCCTCTGGAGGTGCTTGTCTCTCCATTGCCTCTAGAAGGAGCCTAATTAAAAGGTTAGAGTAGTAACACAATTTTTTGACAACCAAAGTTAGATGAGATTAATCCCACTGCCAGTGGGTGAATATCTGTGGGATAAGAACCCCTCTAATAGTGTGCCAACTTAAATCAGGACAAGCTCCACAAAAGTCGGTAGGTGGTCACAATTGTGAGCTATACTGAAATCCAGTTTATGTTTTTTTACAGTGCATTCATGTTGCTGAGGTGTTAATTTAAACTATTCTTGTGACGGTTTAGCGTTGAGAAATTACACAATTGTATTGCCAAACTAGCTTACAGAGATAAAAACTTCTCTTCAGCTGAACTTAAAATCATTTAGTTTGGGAGCATTTAAAAAAACTTTTGTAGATATTTGTTTATCTTCATTTATACATTAATTCCATGCACGTCAAATAAGCATTACAACTTTGAGAACAGCACTGTATTGAGCTCATAACCTGATGGAGTTTAGCTAAGCCCTTCATGTTCTTTCTCCGCCAGTCCTATTTTTTCATGGGAGAAGAGATAAGGAAGAAAGCACCCATTACAAGAAACCTATCCTATTATGATAATGAAATAATGTTATTACAAAGAAAGAAATCGGTGCATGAAACCCTCTGAAAATTAAAATTCTACTTGGAATTCCCACAAGATTTCACAGAGGCCCACAGAGGAGTTTTAATAGTTTCTCATGAAGAAAAAGCATGCTTGAAATAAGAAATTCTATTGCAAGGAGCTTTTGGATAGCTTGGAGAGTGTCTGAACAATATCCTAGTTTTACAGCTTACCCAACCGAGGGCAGACAGCTGATGGGATAGAAGTATCTGGAATTACCATAATTCTTCCCACTTTGATTTTTCTTCCCTGATTTGTAGGCACAAGAAACTCCAGTGCACATAAAATCCCAGCATTTAGTTTGGATATAAAACTAAGCTCAGTTCACACAGTTGACTTCCCTTTACTGGGGAAAAAAAAAAAAAAAAAAGAAAAAAAAAGTTCTGCAAAGTATTACAAAAAGAAGATATTCCTGTATCAAACTGGATGATTTATACATTTTCTTGAAATTCTGTTTCATTGCAGAAGGCCCTAAGTCCTATCAAAGCTTTATGTCAAGGACTTACACCCAGGACCTAGTGCAAGCCTTTGCAGAAAGCTGAATCTCAGCCTTCATGAGCACACAATCAGTAGGTTCTCACTTTTTTCTTGAAGTTATTTATTTTAATCTTACAACAGACCTATAAAAAATCATTCTTGTGGAGTCAGAGCTGCTTTATTATAAAAATTAATTTTTCCCTGTGGGACAGAACATAAATATGTGCTCACTGAAACTTCCAGTACAACGTTGATTAAAGCCTTCTGATATTCTGCCAACCTACAAATGGAGTTAAATGATGAGAGTATCAGTTCCTTTCTACCCGAAGTTCAACCTCAACCCATCAGTTTTCAAAGTCTTCATTAACTATCTTAAAATCACATCCTGAAGGTGAGTATAAAACTATGCTATTTGCCTACCTCATGTCTTCATTGTAAAAAAATTAAAATCTCCAATAGCAGCCACATTTCCTTTCCTCAAAAATGTGCAAAGAGTAATTAAAGCTCTTCTGCTATACCATAAAAAGATTGTTATGTAATTTTTCTAAATTAGTCCTGGTCATTAGTACTAGAATGCCAACAGACTGATGCTTATCTGCATGTACCCCTGGAGGCACCTCTCAGAGCACTCGCTGAGCAATGACAATACAAAGGAGATTTAATGTTTATGAGAACGCTGCTGCAAACTTTCTTATCAGAACAGGGCCGGGAGTCCCCTTGATACCGGCATCCGTGAAGGAAGGATGCGTATGTGCCACTGCATCAGAAGCAAAACACTTTTCATGTAGTCGCATGCGTGTCGCTGTGCCTGTCCTGTTATCCACTGCTCCTGTTTCCGTGTTGCTGGTTCTCTGCATTCACAGTAGAACAAATAGCATAACAATCAGTTAGGAGAGCTTCAAATACCAATTGCAGTGGCAACGTCTCCAGTACGATTAAAATTCTAGCCTAACTCACATTTGATTTGGGGAGTCACTACTTCTTAACAGGATAAATGGAAGAATCCATTGAAAAAATACATAACATGTATTTTCTGTCTCCAGCTGAGCCTATATAGTCAGTTGGCCTCTGGACCCTTGGATTTTATATCTATCCCATCACTTTCCAAGCTATAATTCACTCCTTGTCTTTCAGCACTATGCTAACATGAACAGGCTTTTTTTTGCAATACAAAATCCTCTGACAAATACATTTGATGACTCATAATTGTTCTGCTTTGTTTCTTGCAGGGATGCCAAGAGCATTATGTCCGTTGTGCAGGAGTTGACTGAATTTATTAACGCTTATCATTAATATTAAGCATGTCATTTCTTTTTTTTTTTTTTTAAATCACCACCTCCATTATGAAGTGGGTTTTTTTTCATAAAAATGAAGAACAGATGTAAATCTGAAAGAATCCACTCAATCGAGTGTTCAGAAAAAGACTAGAGGAAGAGGCCTGCCGTCCTCAGTAAAACACTGATTTGGAAGCTACAGTTGCCCCAAAATGATGGCTCTGTCCCTTCTCTCTGTGGATGCCTCCACCTGCTCAGATTTTGGGGTGGAGGTTCCTTGAGGACATGGATTGCAGGTTGGGTCTCCTCTGAGGTGATTTCTTTCTCTTACACAAAGAGTAGAAAAGGTTCTGCTACCTTGTCACTCCGTGGCAGTCTCTAATTCATCCACATTGTGTGAGCTTCGCTCTTTTCTGCAAGTTAATAGAAAAGGTTAATGTCTTGATGAATGCTCCTAACACACAGCAACTGTGCTCATACTCATGTCATGTTCTCCCATAAAGATCCCTCCTTTTCTCTTGAAACTGGTATGGCAAATCATTAATGGGCTGCATTTCAAAAAGCACAGCAAAAAACTGTGCTGATAGCGTAGCAACTCTTCTTGGTTAAAAAATTATTCCCTTCATTTAAATCTCCCCATCTCTAGTACGCTGTCCTTTCTTAAGAAAAAGTTCTCTTTATTTCCTCTCTTTTCTCTGTTATTATTGTCCTATGGATGTCAGAAGTTGTGCCAATGAGGAATATTGGCAATTCTGCTTTCTGATAGTGTAGATGTGTCTATTCTTTTTTTTAAAAACAAAGACAGACTTACAGCACTTGTTTTCATAATGTCAGAGATAACAAACACTTTTAGGCTGCAGGATTTTGAAGCAGGAGAGGGTCCAGAACACAAACGTAGGCATCAAGTTACTGAAGTCTCTTCTAGTTTGAAAAGCTGTCTGTATGTAGAATTGTGTGCTCTTTGGTGGGGCATTCACCCCACCATCGCTGTCCTGGACATGAGTGGACTTCCTAAATCTGCAGCACCATAAATACAATTACAGCTTAGTTCATACGTTGGCCAGGGTCCCTTTTTTTAACAGTTTTTTTGCTTCTGTTTGAGATTTTATTTTTTTAAACAGTATCTGGGCTCATCCCCTACCTCCTCTGCTGGTAGCCATAGGAGTTGACATAGAGCAAACAAATACAGGCTGGTGTGGCTCCTCGCTGTATGATCCCTTTCCTGACCATCTCTGGTGGGCAGGTAGTCTGCATCGAAGTACCCACTGATTCCTGACAATTTAGTGTTAGAACAAAAATAGTACAGATGTTTAGAATTCTTTTTATGCATGCATGTGCTTCTTGGGTTTTACTACTATGTAATGGTAATAAATCCATACAGCAAGGTATTTCATGTTGACAAAAGATGATGTTAACTTCTTGGTGCTTGTGATATCAAGGTTAAAAAAATTAGCAGCTACTAAATACACTGGACCTCTTAAAATAAACGTCAAAATAGAGGTGTTGGTCAAAAGTAACAATCAGGAAATGATGGAATTAACAATGCAAATAGTAGTAGCCAGCTTTTGTGATCTGGTTCCTAATTATTTTTTCCAGACACCACCAGCTCCTCAAAGCAGGATGTTGTGTAATAACCTCAGCTGGCACTGAAACAAATATTTCTTTTACGAGCTGAGATTCATCTCATCTGACTGTAGATGTCCCAGAGGTAGATGCTTAAGTCTACACCAGTTATTCCTGGTTTCATCTAAAGCTAGAGAAGGTAAAGAGGAGCAGTGCCCACAGAAAGAAGTTATTTCACACAACTTAGACATTTTTCTTGGGTTGGAGTAAATCCCCACCGGAAGTGCCCTTTACTCCTCCTTGGCTATAAAGTGAGGTAAGGATGACACGGGCAGACTTAGATATCCAGCTTTAGAGATGCCAAAGAGAGGAAAATAAATCCCCAAACTAAACTCCTAGTCCTAAAGGTTACAGAGAAATTCTGAAAAATATGAACCAAGTATTCCCTGAAGGATGAAAAGCTGGAGGCAAACTGCAAATCAGTCTATTACACTTTTAGCCATCTTCATGATTCTTATGAAGAATTTCTTTGAAAATCTATTAAAATAGAGGTCTAGACTGGGGGCTGGTGTGAACAGCCAGAATTCCCTGACAACTAGGAGAATCACTTGGCCTTTCACTGGATGTTTACCAGTAATTGCTTATTTTAAATCCGAGTGATTTCTTGATAACACATTTTAATATTTTTTTCTACAATGACCTCTTTAGCTAATGACTTAGATCAGACATTCGTTTGCATTTGCTGCACTCATTGTTTTTCATAGTCGGTGACTAAGTTCCTGCTGTCAGCAGCTGAGTTCCCTATCTGCGTGTCCTTAATAAAGAGAGATCTAACGACAGATGTAGTTTTGTCCAGATATTTTCAATTCTGCTTTTAGCATACAGTCACTCAATATTTAAAATTAGACATTGAATGAGACTAAGATATAGCAGCACTTGTTTTCTGGTTCTTCATTTATAAAAATTTCAGGACTAACTGACTCACAAGCCTCTTGAACCAAAGACATTAGTCCTTAAGTTTCTGTTATTGAGTCTGTCTGTGAGCACTGGATTTATGAAATCAGTAAGGAACTGTGAAAAATGTTGCAATACACTGGATAGGACATTCATGGAGTCTTTGAAACTCAGGGTTGTTTGTGTTTTGATCAAGTTCTGCATTTTTTAAAAAATATTTTTTATTTTGTTTTTCTGTATGGAATAGGTCTTGGTGTTGCGTGGTCAAGCTGATAGACTGGAGAACAACACTGCCACGACATGGAGTTTGTCTGATAGTCTCACCAGAGCCACACAGTTACTCTACATTTTGTGTCTATTATTTCTGATTTCTTTCTCACTGCCCAAGTCTACACTGAGGTCCAAGGGGATGGTCCTGAGGATCTTTTCTATTACTCTGTACTTAATTTGCAATAAATTACTATGTGAATACTGAATACCTCAGCTTCAGACTACCTTTAGTCACTCACAGAGGCAGTTTATTGCCCCATGCTCCTTCACCATGAATATTAGACTTCAGCTGATGCCACTTGAATCTACCAATATTGCCCCAAAGAGATGCCTAAAAAGAAAATGCTTGATGCAGACATCATGCCTCTGTTACAACTTGCTTCCTTTGCATCCTTAGAACAACATTATGATGTGCTACATGGCCTTTTAAGCAGAAGTTCATTCCTTTGTGTGCAGAGTGACTGATTTTTGCAACCACATTTCTTGCTCTAAGCAGGAACACCTCATTTTTGCTTTCCTCCCTCCTTTGTCACTGATACGAGAACAAATTAGCACCATGTTTTGCTCACCTATACTTTTTGGAAGGCACCTTCAGCACGGGAATTCAAACAGGCAGTGATCACCCATGTCTTTTATATGGGAAAGAATACTTGTCCAGCTAAATCCTGGCTACAGGGGAGATTGTTCTGAAAGGATTAAAGAAACTGTTTTGTGAAAAAGATTGGAAATCATTGCTCTGTGACAGTGCAGCTACAAAACATCTGACCTTATGCTTTAGATATTGGAAAGACTGGCAAATATCTACAGAGAGTGCTCACTAATGTGATAAAATCTCTAAGAGTTAGAGACATATTTGATGCACACAGTCCATGTGTTTTCTGCTTTATTGTCTCATACAACTTTGCTTAATGGGAGGTGTAACAGGGTTAAGGTTATCGAGGTAGCATACTTTCAGAAGATCAATTTTTCAAACTTTTCTTAGGAGCCTAGCTTTAGGCTTCTCATTTTGAACACCAAGCTCACAAAGTGGTCTCTTTTGCGCTCATGGGTGAAAATGCATTGCTCTGGAGCATCGGGGAAGGTCTGCCCTACACAAGGACATGTGGTGCACAGATCCCCATGAGAGCACTGGCCAGGCTACCCTGACACCAGGAGCAGGGTGGCCTGATGGTGGAGACCTGTGTTTGGAGTTAGTGGGTCCTGCTGCAGGGCAGGTTTTAGTAAATCAGGTGATTATGTACAGACACCTCAAGCAGTTTCCTGTGGCATTGAGAGTTACTCTGTCGCCTACTTTGCTTATGCCAGAGACCAAAAAAACCTGAGTTGGCTGATGCTACTGAGGAAGGCATCAAAGATGTGCTTTATCCTTGCAGCCTCCCTCACTGCTGCCATGCCTCCGTCCCCCCAGCAGCAACAGCGAGCCTCCCCTGCAGGTCCCCCCATTATCCAGAACTCTCCTCCTCCCAGGCCAGGAGCGGCCTGGCTCCCAGCCCCTGGGCTGCAGGCTTTGCCTGTGCCGATGAAATGCTCTGAGCCAGTCTTTCCGGAGCGAGTATCTCCATACAGTGTTACCCTGTGCCGTCTACATGGCACAGATCTGTCTGGAATAAGCTTTATGTGCAATGCAGAGACGTGCCCTCAAAGACACAAAGAGTTAACACAGTGTAATTTTCCTAATAAAACTAAAGGCAGTGCATCATTTTTTTATAAGCTATGGCAGGCTGTGTGACACCATGTAATTTTTGAGGAATTTTATACTTTGCAAGGAAAACAACAATACCCTGTGTCTTTTTAAGACTGTTTTTTGCTGCCAAAACCATCCATTTGCTTTGTCCTAATTGCAGCAGTAAATATTGCGGTGAAGACATTTAATGATGGCTACAAAGATTCTTTTCTTTTACCTTGTGAAGGAACATTTCAGAAGTTTACTGAGCATATTCATCCGCATCTCAAGTAAATGAAAAATACTATGGACTGTATATTTGCCGAATTGGACCTCACAGGAATAAATGCAACAGAAAAGCAGTAGGCAGTATTAACACATGCAAAGTAACCCTAACTTTTCTATGGCCTATTTGGTAAATAAGTTTGTCTGTGTGGCACAGATGATGGGTAAAGGTAGGAGCTACCATCATATCTCTTAGTGCCACCATGCTACCAACAAGAGACTATAAGCAGCTCAAGGCTCCAGCTCTCCCCTGCTGCCTGGCTGCACGTGTTGAGAACCAAGAGCAGCATCCCTGAGGCTGATACAGGAGAGACACCCACCCTGCAGACACTCAGGAAGGGATTCCGGAGAAAATGTTCTCTCTGCTTGGAAGTATGATACCCCTTTGGCACCCTAGCTAGGATGATGTGCCTACGCATCAGTCCTTACACATGATCACGTGTAAAATTAGGCCCAGTATGATTAAAAGACAAAGTCGGGACTAAAATGCACGGTGATCATCGAAAACCAGCTTCTCTTGGGATTATCTCTTCCAAATGTGACATAACTCAGTCCCTGCTGCTTAGGTCAGGAAAGCTGAAATGAATGACCTTTTTAGTAAGTCAGTTTTCCTCATTTGGTTTAAATAAGAAAACTCTGGCCCCAGCTGTAAGGTTCCCCTTTAGCAGTGAGAGGACTGGGAAAAAATATAAGGTGTTGATTTATGTAGGAGGAGGAGCTGACCCTTAGTCTGAGCTCAGAATGGGTTGGAGGGCCATTGCCCTGTGCTCTGCTCTGCCGAGTTTAGAGGCAGAAGTTCGTGGTTGTTGTGTTGGCTGCTCCTGGAAAGCTGAAGTGCTCTGGGAATTTCAGACTGCTCTTCCCAGGCATGAGGAGTCACGGACACCCACTGGCACCTTGAGCTTTAGCTCCCCGCCTAACGCAGGACCTCATGAACTTTGCGAGCAGCAGTCATCCAGGGGCCTGGAGATTGACGTTCACCACCGGCAGAGTTCAGGCAGGGTGTGAAACAACCTGCAGCTGGCCATCAGTCCCCAGAGCCGGCGCAGACCCTGACCCCGGGGCTACGGCCTGATAATTGCTTTAGACCAAATGCTGCAGCTTATTCTCCAGCCGTGGCTCTGCTAGGAATGACTTCTTTACAGGCTCGCTCCATGGTCACTTCCCCTTTGAAGGACCACCACAGCCCTGCTGCATTGTAGTCCTCATACAACCTTCCTATGAGGGGAGAACATCTTACTGGTGGTTTTTTCAGCCTACCATCTCATCAGTTACTCTGAATTATTCTTCTATCAAACTTATTTATTTTTTCCCCTACCCTCTCAGAGCATAAACCTATTTTCTGGCTCTGTGTAACTGATTGAAATGCTTACTTTTCTGAAGCACCATACAATTTAATGGAATCCTTGACTACCACATATGCTAGTTATTGTTATTGCTACATTTTACTTAACTACATTTTTTTAAACTATATTCTTATTAATGAGTATTTCAAGCCATTCTTTCATAGCTATAAAGGACATGGTCAATTGTATTAGAAGTAATGTAAGATATATTTTATCTTTTTGAAAAACAAGATAAGAAAGCACATTGCAATATATACGCAGATTTTGAAATGATGGAATATAAGAATTGGAGTCTCATGAACCTCAAGATTACTAATGGAAAGGCTGTTTAGTTTTTAATGCTGTATTTTTCAAGACGATGTTGAAGGGGCAATATGCAGTAGGCATAGCCAGTGCTAGACACTTGGGAACAATGTGTAAGCGTATACAAAGCTGTTTTGAGGGTTAAACAGAGATACATGTTGCATGTGATTTAAAAAAAATCCAAAGTAGATTAAGCGTGTCATTCCCCTATATTTTGGAGGCACTGAGGCATGTCTATAAATCCCAGTGGATCTCTAATAACATCTTTACACAGCTAAAGACATTTTGAAAACCTTGCTTATTGTGTTAACCCTGAAGAGCAAGTTATGATGGAGGAGTCCTGCTAAACAGCAACAGGAAACTTTCAAGCCCCTGCTCACACTTTGCTGGGAGATACTGAAGGACTGAATTAATAACGGAGAGTTTGAGATGGTATAGAAGGAAA
Source organism: Fulmarus glacialis (assembly GCF_000690835.1). Taxonomy (NCBI): domain Eukaryota; kingdom Metazoa; phylum Chordata; class Aves; order Procellariiformes; family Procellariidae; genus Fulmarus; species Fulmarus glacialis. The sequence continues at coordinate 53,922 of NW_009186947.1, read as the reverse complement.
AATGGAGAATACAGTATAAGGTGAGGAATTTAGGCTTGTATGGGACAGACTTATAGTTCATATGAAAACCAGAATAGGATGTGTTTCACCTCAGGCATGCTTAGTTGCAGGAATTCTTATAAATGAACCCTCAGCAGCTCAAAGCTGAAATGATGATCCATTTGCTACTTGCCATGTTATCTCTGCTAAGTGGTGCAAATGAATATGAAACTCACTTCTGCTCGGCTCCTGAAAATGACAGAACATTTCTTATCTAACCATAGAATAAGAAAGACAATCCATAGTTACTAATGGTACTGACATTCTTCCTACAAACATTTATCAGTAATTTGCTAAAGAGAGGACATATGACTAACTGGGGGTCAGTTAGTCATTGAGTTTGGTTGCATTTCATGTTTACATGCTGTGAAAGGCTAATCTCTAACTATCTTTGCAACATTTAAATATCAAGTCATGCTATGATCACCAATGGCACCATATAAAAATAAACAGCTCTTGTTTATTCCACGTATTTCCTAGTATTCATAAGCACTGCTTGAGCCCAAGCTCAAAAATTATGAATTTGTTTTCAAAACTTCAGGTAAAAAATGCCCTAGAGTCTTTTTTACTTGGTTGGGTTTTGGGGTTTGGGGTTTTTTGTTTGGGGTTTTTTGGTTTTTGGGGGGGTTTGTTTGTTTATTTGTGTTGGTTTACCCTTTCCCCTTTTTTCTTTGCATTAAATTGCAGGAAAATCACACATTGCCCTCTAGGTCTCTTAAAAACATAAGGATTAAATACATACAAAACATTTTCCAATTAACAAGTCCTCAGAAAAAATGGCATCTGGAACATCATGCTAACTATAAGCTTTTTCACCCACTGGTGTCACAGCTGATGTGGTAGAAAGAGTAGAAGGACTACCTACAAGTGTTTTAACCCAATTCCTGTTCTGATCATATGCAGCTGCCAGAGGAGGAGATGCAAGAAATTATTGCCACAGAAAGCAACTTAATTCATTCCCTCTTGGAAACAGCATTAGCGGAGATAGCCCCTAGGGGCTATACCCACAACAAGGAGTGTGGGGCCAAGAAGAGAGGCTACGTGGAGTGGAACAGTTGGTGCAGAGGACCTGAAGATCTCCTTATATACAGTTCAGGGTTTTTGACATGCTCTAGTCTGGTCCCAAGCCCACCCCAAGGCACGCAAAGGCTCACTGACTGAGGACGGTGAGGACATCTGCTATACATGCACACTCCAAATCCCAGCTAAAATGCCACTGTAACACACCCTGATCTGCTGCACAACTGGGAAAGTCCTCCTCCTCAATTCTGAGAACTTTTACTATGGGTGTGTCGTGGTTTAACCCCAGCCAGCGAATAAACCCCACGCAGCCGCTCGCTCACCCCCCCCCTCTGGTGGGATGGGGGAGAGAATCAGGAGGGCAAAAGTAGGAAAACTCACGGGTTGAGATAAAAACAGTTTAATAATTGAAATAAAACGAAGTAGAACAGTAATAATAACAATGAGAACAACAACAATACCATAGACAACGCAGGCAATGCACAAGTCAACTGCTCACTGACCGCCGACCGCGTGTCACGAACAGGGGCGAGCCCCCCCACACCCCTGGTTTTTATACTGAGCATGATGTCACATGGTATAGAATACTTCATTGGCCAGCTGGGTCAACTACCCTGGCTGTTCTCCCCCCGCCCCTCACCCCAGCTTGGCCTGAACGTGACGGGGCATGGGAGGCCGAAAAGAGAAACCAAAAGTCTCCCCGGTGCAAGCACCACCCAGCAACAAGGAAAGCATCAACAGGCCATCAACGCTCCTCTCATACCAAACCCAAAACACAGCACCCCCCCAGCTACTGGGAAGAAAGTTAACTCTGTCCCAGCCAGAACCAGGACAGAGTGGTATTTGAAATACCAGGATTTCATCTGAGTGTTGGCCTTGCATTCTTGGGGAGCTGAAGCTTAAACACTGGCCTTACACGTAAGAGGCCTTTTCTCAAGTGAATATATGGCACCTTAAATGTTTTTTTCTTCTGTTTTTTTGAGTATGAGTTGGAGTGCAAATTAAGGCAGATACAGCTAGGACAGAGGGCATGGGGGAAGTGTCCAACAAGAACGACCATCTTCCATTACTCTTCGCATGGTACTTCCATGGGTAATTACTGTAACGAATGTTGGCTGACAGCGTTGCTGTGAAGTGTTGCTCACAACATCCATGCAAGAATTTTCATGCTCAGCACTACAACTAGCTGCAGAGAGCCAGCAGGACTCGTTCAAGCCTCCTCCGATGGTGACAGATGGATGAGTTTATATTGACAGACCCTGTGAAGACAGGAGTTACAACACTGTTGCATTGTAGCATGCAAGTGCTTTAGGTAGTCTTAAAGTCTTAAAGCAGCTTTTAAAATAATCTTAGGAGAATCTCCCACTGCTATGGGAAAGGAGTTTTTTCTAGAAATTATGGGACAATTTTGGGAATTATATTAGAATTTAACATCTTTCTGTCACAGATGGGGCGTCTGAGGTAGAAAGTAGTTAATGAGTAGCCGGATGTCATACAGCAGCTGAGGGGACCTGGTCATGAAAACGTACTATCCCTGTGCCCAGAACTGCTATTTTGTCTTCCTGAGCAGCCTGCTGGAGCTGACAGTGCTCTTAGCAGGAAGTTGGACTAGATGGTCTCCAGAGGCTTCTTCCAACCTCAGCTACTTGGTGATTCTGCCACAGTCCCACCATTTTTCTCTGATCTATGTTTCACCCACAGGCTTTATAATCCTGAAAGAAGATGTGATAAAGATCTAACCATCCTTTATTTTGGGTTTTTAAAAGCTGAAAATACCATGCATCACTCCCCAGTGGTGTGCTGAGGCTATAGCCTTAGGCTCTTGAAAGTGACACAATATAAAAATATCAAAGAAACCGTCTTCATGTGGGTTCTTATGGAGCCTAAATTCACCACCTAATAGGAAATACATGTGTTTATGCATGCAAAGTGGCACCCTTAAATGCTACAAGGTCAAGAAAATTTGTCAAGAAAATCTTTCTGATCTGCCAAGATCTGAGTTCAAAGATCTGCTTCACCTAACATGGATGAGGAAATCAGATGCTAAGTCAAGTAAGAGCAATAGAGATGTTACTGATATATGTCACTATCCTGAACTCAGGTGTCATGTGGTTAAGCCAAGAAGAACTGAGAAAGCCTTATGATTGCTAAAGGATATCCATGAGATAGAGACGGTAGTGTACATTCAATTACTTGGTTTCTTCAAAGATGATATATATTTTAAATAATATTTCCCTTTTGATTTAGAGAGCAATCTATTTAAGTTATGTATATGAATCAAGGTATGCAATAGCAATTTTTTTGGTCTATGTTTTATTATTTCATGATCTGATTTAAATCTATTATGACCTATTAATATCTGGTTACATCCTATGTGTCATTGGCAATTGGTATAATCTAATTGACGCAACTTCTCTGTGATTTTGAATACCTCTGAGATACTACTTACATGATGTGGTAGTTCATGCTCTGGATAAGCTTGAGTTCTAGTCTGTATTCTGGTATCATCATTTTTTATTATTATAATTATTTTAATTATTATTAGCATAATAAACAACTATACCTATTTGGAAGAACAATGAGTTCTTTCCACTAGTGAAGAGAACTGAACAAATGAGAAATGAAGCAAAAGCATGTGACAATGTTGTATTCATGTTCCTTCTATTTAATTTGAAAGAATGCCCCATTTGCACTGACACTGAGGTTGTAGGTATTATAATTAAACGTTGTATTAACATGGGACTGGCCCACTATGGTAAACGCTACCTTAGGAGGAGATTTTTGCAGGGTTAATCAGTTCTATGGTATTCCCTCTAACTCTATTTACTCTTTTCATACCAACCCTACCTGTTTAACATTCTTTCCGCTATTTCTATTCTTACAACTTTACAGTTATTGTATGCTTTTACTTATTAATCTATTTTAGAGTATTGAGAGAAAGTTTTATTTTTTGATTGTAGTATCTAATTCTGTCTCAACTACAGGTTTCTTTTATTGGCACCAGTACTCTGCCATGTTTTCCATAATACATGGTCTAACTAATTCTTCGTACCACTGTATAAGAAAGAACACCTGGAGAAGTAGTATCTGGATCTTTCTCATATATTTAAACTGTTTCTTTGAATCTTTTTGAGACTGACAAAATATTTCACGTTTTTTTGGGTTAGAGAACTTTGAGAGAAAGGAAATGGATTTGCTTACCTAAATAGTAAGAAAACACCAAATACACCAATATAGAAATTGCACCTAGAGTATTTCCAAGGAGGTAACTAGATCCAGCTCCATGTGAAGAAGACACAAATGGCCCTTGGAAAGGTCAAACTGAGAACTCAGCTGCATGATTCAGGATCCACTTCTCCTTCCACACAAGAAACACTATAGAAATTCAAGACTAAATTAAATATGCCATCCTAGTGATGCAATCAAATGGGTTTTGAAAGTTCTTGCTCTGGAGTTATCAGGAGGTGATGATCACTAGACAAGCTAAAAAATGTTTATTGCAACAGCAAGGCTCTCAAAGTGAATTTTCCTCTTTGGAGATTATTGCCTAAATAAATTCAGCAAGATTGTGAGGCACGAATTTTATTGTTTCTAGAAAATGAAGACCCCAAACTCTGGAAATAGAAAGCATAGAGTGAAAGGCATATCTGTTCAGATTGGGGAGCTGAATTCAGGGTCTGACTTTAAAAATTCTGAAAAACTCACTGGTGGCTACAATGGGCAGCTAAACACATTTGCCTGCACTCTCCAAAGGACATCACCCCACAAAGTAGCCAAGGTGACAGACCTTCTAAGAAGATCTAAGATCTAAGAAGTTATAAATTGAATATTGCAGGTTTTTTCCTAAAGTACGATCATACTTCCTCAGTGTTTCTGTGTTCAAAAATGAATTATTTGCCTTTCATACTGAAATCTTAAAAATGCTTTAAGTTCTAAGAAATACAGTATTGAACCTCACTATGCTGTGTCTAAATGTCTCATATCTGCTGTCTCACTAATTAATATTGTATTGAATATTGGGATTCCTCTTCCACTTAGTACATAACACCTGTTATTGCTAATGGGAGTCCTAGTTACTTATTAAAGAAGAGTAGATCTCTATTCAAGCTGCGGTTTGCAGTGCAGTGGGTTAAAAAATATAGCACAGTCTCAACCTTAAATTTCATAGATGATATGCTGGCCCTGTTGAAGTCAATTAAAATTTTGCCATTGATTTCCAATGGTGAGAGTGTTCCACAATACAGGTTTGGACTGTAAAAGAAATCAATATTATTTTAAGACATTTATTGGCTGAATTCTGTTTATTTTTAATTCCCTTGGTTCCTTCGTGTAGACCAAGAGAAATTCATTCAGAGGACTTTGTGGACTGATAGTTTAATGAGTACGATTTAGACATGAGGCAACAGCCTAAATCATATGGCATTGCTTTCAGTTTTCAAAATTCTCTTTTACAACTGAGGTGTTTTTTAGCATAGCAAAATGAAAAATTCACATACAGTCCCACACAAACCCAAGACTATCAAACAAGCTAACAGACATCCCAAATATTTTGTTGATGTGATCTGGTTTGGTGTGAACACAAAATATATAGATATAGTTTACATATATCTGCCCTCTCCATCATTAGAAAATAAGCAAAAGAGGGTCATTTTGAAACAACGTTCAAGAAACTGTAGCACAGAAAATCAGTTTGCAGGCTGAGACCCTGCCCAGTTTCTGCCTAGAATCACTTTCCCCACAAAGTTAATAATCCTTGAAAATATTAATTTAAGGGATACACTGAATCATGTAGCTGTATATGTATTTCACTAAGTTTCTATGAAACTGAACATGTATTTTTATTTTACAGTATACTAATTTTCAGATTTACCACATGCTTTAAAAAAAGCATAACAATTTTATGCCTATTTTCAATTAAAGGAGATTATTTAGTTCACAATGTCACTGCAAGCAGGTTGGTTAAGCTACTACATGGGATTTGATATGACAAGATTAATTCAGCTGCTATGTATTAATATGTGTATGTGGGGTACAGTTTTATAAAACTAAAAGGAGATTAAAAAAAATAAATTAAAGATATTTCATGTATAACTTTTCTTGTAAGCTCTAGAAAGGCAGCCTGGCTATATGCATGTTTTGTAAATTAGAAAGAAATATATTTATCAGTATTAAATGCAGTGCCATATACTTTACATAATGACATACAGAGTAGGCACATGTGTATTGTATTTTAAACAACATTGTTCTTGCATAATTTATCCACACAGTATACACAATTTTTCTCAGAGAGGGAATATATCCAACATATTCACAACACCCATACACTCCAAATATTTGGACCGCTCTGAGATGTTAAGGGAGTTATTTCATGAAACAGATCACACGCTCTTGTTTCTCTGCGAAAATTAGGTGGTACCTTAATTAATGCTGAATTGCAGTGGAATTCCATGTGAGTACTTACGACATTCACAAGGCTACAGAATGAGTTAATTATGATCAGTGTTATTACAGTGAATACCAAATGAATTAATAATGCTGGCACACTTAAAATGAAGTGTTACCAAGGACTGTGGTAGAACATGTAAGGTTAAATAGTATGTGATGAAAGGCATTATGCGCTCAGTGGGAAGAAGCAAAACTCAGTCTCTGTAGCTCCACACTCGCAAGCACGGCGTCTGCTAGCATCACGCACGCTTCATATTTGAACAAGTTGAATACACATTTCCTTGCAGGAACAAGTGTTCAGCAACACTAGCCACAGTTTAACTTTCCAGGGGGAGAAAACACACCCTGTAGAGAAGCAGTGTTTCGTAGCAGCACTCTGAAGATCTCCTTCTCCTACAGACAGAATTTTTCTGGATATCTCTAACATTAAAACAGTTCACTGACAGGAAGCTGGAGACAGCAAGAACACCTGAATCTCCTACAGCATGCTGCCCCGAGTCACGCTGTCGCTTACCAGACACTGTGGGCTCTAGCTGGAATGAAACTGTGAAATACAACAACCTGACTCTACCTAATAAATTATTGCTTCGCAACCTTCTGAAGATAACCTGCCTCGAACTCATTGTGAAATTTTTGTTTCGATATAATGTATTGCAACAATTCAACAATTTGTATCTATTATAGATTTATAAGATGTGAAAGCATAAATGGATTTAATCAGACATAATTATTTTTATGCCTACTACTCAAAAATGTGCAGAAATAAATTTATGATTATTTGGCAGCCAGTGGGAATTGTGTTTATAAATGTTGAAACAGCTGCTGGCAAATATAAGTGTTAAAGCACGGAAAACAGCTTTTAACTTCTACTCGTCAGGTTTGCAATAAAGGAATCCTCCTCGTTCCTTGTGAGGGCTAGGCTGTGATCCACGTACACCTCCAGCAGCTTCTCTGAAATCCCTCAATTCGTTCCACACTCATAGGCATGGCAAAGAGATAAGAATTTGCCCTCTAAGCTTTGACTAGTTCTTCACTGGCTCTCTTACTGTCTGTAATTACAAACACGTATTATACAGTAATTCTCCAGGGGACTAATATAGATGAACGGATAAAATGAGAACTTACTGTACTTTTCTTTGCCTTAACCCTTAGTATCTTTATCTCTAGCTAGAGATGCCTATATTGCCTAACGCATGCGCACCCACCTTTACATGTGGATCCCATGCTTGCAGTTTTTGTTGAAGAGAATCAAGCACACACTTAAAACTGTGTCGGTGCTTAACTCCTGCGTGCTCCAGGGCTAGCATGCATCATCGCTTTCCCAACTTGAGTTTTAGGGTTTTTAGCAGGATCAGTCTACTTTATACAAATACATGCATGCTACCTTAATGTATGATAGTTCTACCTGCAGTACGCCTGCCAAGCTCTCATAGTTTGGCTTCTATTTGAAAATCTCAGTTTAGCTTTAAGTAATTTGTGAAGTTTTACATTATACAGATGAATTATTTTGTGTTACATCTTTATTAGATTACTCCACTTTACTTCCATGCATTCTAGACAGATAGGCTAGAAATGCCTAATTTGCCCAAAAGAAATTCCCCTTCAAGTTCTAGATTTAAATGCAATGATTTTGATTTGAAAATAAGTGAACAACAGAAATCAAAATGGTTAGTAAAATCAATAGCACAAGACAGACTGGTGCCAGGAAACTAACCTATTTATGAACTGGGAGAAATATCCTGTATGGAACAGCAGTGGTGTCTGACCTGTCTACACTTACGATATTCAGTGTCATCATTTTTAAACAACCAGCAAGGGCAAAAATCACCATTACTGAGTAAGTACACTTTTAACTCAGAGCATGTTACAACTTTTACATATAATTTACAATTTTGAAGATGTAAGTAAGAGCTGACTGTGTACATCACAGGCTTACTCCTAGCATCTGACTTCATCAAATGATGGGGTTCTCTTTCATTGCTGTACTCTATGTTATTGTGGAAATCAGTAGCATTTCCAATAAATTATAGATTGACCAGTACTAAAGACTCTTCAAAAACCATACTCAGTCATCTCCTACTCAACCCTTTTAAGCTCCTATTAGGCTCCTTTGAAAACCATAGAGTGCCCTCTGTTGATCAAAACGTATTCCTTTAACATATTAAAGCTCTCACACAGCAAATGTTACAGTTTCATCTTTTCCAATACTTCAGTTAAAAGAAAAAAAAAGCTAATTTTGCAAAAGTGAAGGTATTCACTTAAAGATTGGTGTTAGAATACAGAAGTATAAAAAAAAACCCACCCAAGACCTACTGCATTACTAAATATTTACACATAATACTGATGATTAGAAAGATACATACCTGGCGTTGCTAGTTGAAAGCAATTTCTTTCCCTGCGCGTGCATGGGTATGCACATGCCTGTTCATTGGTGCCTACCATCCCAGACATAGTTATACACATTTCTATTAATATAATGAAAAATAGTATTTTTAAAACCCAGATGCAAACACAGGTGCTAAATGCCACAGCATACAGTGAGCTACAAAAAATGTGTAGTAAATGGTAATTACTTAATCCTACCATGTTCTCGCAAAAAGCAAAACACCTGAGTGAAGCTTTTAGCTCCCATGTTGTCTCTGTATGACACAGGAAAATTGATGGCCTGGCTTTCTGGTGACTCTTTGAAACTAAGTTCCAGCAAGCCTTGATAAAACAGTAAATTTTATTGCAATTTCTGAGCAGGAATTCATAGGAGGATGAGAATAATTCTTTTTTTTTTTAATCTTTTTTCCTTTCTCATCTGTTTGTTGGCTGAGAGTGAAAGCATTGTTACACTTAGGACCTCAGTATTAATTGATTGAGGATGTCAACACTGTAAGTGATTGATTTGCATTAAAAAATCTTATAAAATAACGTATCCTCTTATATATTTCATTGAAATGCTGAGAACAGACTCACACTTCATGGTGAATTTTGAGATAAATAATAGTGTATACTTAATATGTTCGTTAATTAAGTAGTTCAATTTATCTTCTGTCTGTATCATTGTACAGATAATGATTCATTTGTAGAAGTAATTGTTCTGTGCTATTCTGTAATAAAGAAGGGCCAGTTTCCATTCTTCTGCAGCCATTTGAAGATGTAGTAAAAAAAAAGAAGAGTTGTATAGTTTGATTTCTTTTACTGTGTTAGGACATCAGTACCAAGTGTTGAAGAAACAGGTTCTAATGCTGAATGTCTGTGTATTCAGAAATATGGTGGTAACTATAAAAGCATACAGACAATTCACCTTTTGAATCAGGATAAATAGCTAGTAAATACAGTAAATTAACATTAATTTCCTAATATAAAACATATAGACCTAAGCCAGAAGTCTGGAAATTAAAGAGGAAAAATAGAGAAACTCTATTCTTCAATGATCTTGCCTCTTGCTTGCATTATATTTATTCTCCAAATGTGATTTTTTTTCTAATGTTATAATTAAAACATATATTCATGAAACTGAGGTTTTATTAAATTGAAAATATGGTAATACAAAATCTTTTAAAGTACATTCATCAATACCATTTTTGCATATAATCTTCTTTTTGTCAGGCCCATAGATTAAACCTGTTTCAGTTGTGAACTGAAACATCTCAAACACATTTTTGTAGAGAAAAAAAAAAAAAGACAGAATAAATGTCAAAAGAAAAACACAAGAGAGTTTTGGAAAATTAACAGTGTATGTTAACATTCATACTGATTGTAATTTATTTTCTTTGAAATCTTAATAATTTTACAGTTTCACACATATTTTTGGTAAAGACTACTGAAAAGAAAACTAAATTTTTAAAATAATATTTAATAATATACAGGAAAAAAAGAGTAACCAGATTAACATCCCTCACATTTTTTTAAAGGAAAGTCTCAAATTCTTGAAAAATAATGTAGTATTGTATTGCCTAACTGAAATGAAAAATAAAAATGCTTTGGAGTGCGTACACTTAAAATAGGTTTCCTTTGGCTTACCGAAATAATTTTTACAATTTTCCTCAAAAATAATGGAATTAATACGTAGAAATCACTTGCAACACAGAAGATTCTAATTGCAGAATATTCCCATGACAACACAAAGTATTTGTTCTCTATTCCTGTGTATTCCTGTATTCCTGTGTTCTCTACCTGCCCTAGCAGCCACAAGAGGGCACTCTGCTTTTGTTTGTAACTTGGTTCAACTACTATCTGTAGTTGGTGGATCTGCTATTTTACAAGTAACACTCAATTTTTTTCCTTTTTCCTCCCATTTCAAAGATCGTATATTTTACCACTGTACATGATGAACTGATGAAATTATAGGATCAAAAATCCTTAATGAGTGACTATACTTCTACAACTTGACTCACTCTGATGTATTCCTATTGCAATTGCACTACTGGAGCTCTCACAAACACATTTTGTTGTATTGAGTATATACGATACACCCAAAACCACCATCGACGAGATTTGTTTTATGGAGAGATTGAACTCTGGGGCAGCATTATACAGAAGCAGGACTTGCTCTTCCAAGTCACATAGGCAGCAGGTGCAGACATTCTGTAGCACCTGAGAAGAAGGACTTACACTGAAGGAAGATGGTGTGGGTGTAATCACACCTCCATAAAATCTCATTTTTGCTGTCAGGCTATGCCTTCACTACAAAGTAGTATACAGCCAACAGCTAGCTGTAGTTGTACCCCTTGTACCTGCCCCTAAAATATCTGTACTATTAGTCATTTTGAAGGCGAAACATAGCGGCCCAAACATGGCATTTTTTTCCATATATATTTTCTGCCGTAACATCTAATATTTTCTGCTGTACATAGTAAGTAAGGAACATTAACAAAAGTTAATAGGTATATCTCCAAGCTAGACACAGAAGGCTGCCTTGATATATAGCTTTAGACCATGCAAGACTAATCTTCTAACTAGATTTTCAAGTAAGCTTTCCAAGAAGAAAGCTGTCTAGGAAAGGCACAGGGCAGTCCTTTTTGTGCCCATGCATCAGTCCTTTTCAGAAGCACAAGGTGCTTTTCCCTGAGAGCTGTATCACAGCAAGGGGAGGGATGCCGGTGTCTTCCACCTTCTCAGACTTTTGACAGCCTGTCTCCACCTAGAAGGCCTTTCTCCACACTTTGTCATTAACAAAACCACAAGTAAGCTTTGTCTCTTTAGCTGGGCCTTTACCAGACCCATACTGGGTCCTGGTATACGGTGTCACACAGAGAGATGGATAACATTCACTCTATATTTGTGGTCTATATATGGCATATTTTAGATGTTAAGCATCTTTCCACTAAGCTTCAGTTCAGATGCTCAAGAAAGTGGATAGGATTTCCTCCATGGAAACCTTCCCTCTGGAAACCTTCAAAGAGATTTCCCTCTCCACACTGACTGAAAAGCTCAGGCACTTCTTTTTTAACCTCAAACTGCTTACATTTCAGTCTCAAGCTACATGCCTGAACTAAGCAGATTCTGCATGCAGGAGTTTCTAGCACAAACTGCTAGAATAGCACCCTCTGGAGATCTGGAGGCGTAGGAAAGGGTTTTGTAAAACAAAGACAAACAACCAAGAAACATGAATTTTATAACATAACTGGTGTTTTCTGCTTGGCAACATCCCTGGTGTGCTGCTAGAATGATATCAGAGACCTCAAGGGTTCACGGAATATTAAAACATAAGTATGGCACTTTCACAACTCCCACAAGGGTTGTACTGTTCATTGCATGAATGGAGTAAAAAGTACTAAGACATTGGGGATATTATAGTAATATCATAGTATTATACCTGTGATCAACCCAGTCATAAGAGATAAAGAATTAAAAGCACAGTCACTCAAACTGGAACGTAAAGAGGTAGATTGCACGGCACGGATTTTTCTTTTCTCTGTCTTAATAACTTCAGTTTCTTGGAGCAAGTGAGACACAACCAGAGTAACAAGACATGCTTCGTATAGCTGAGTGCAGAAACAGGTACGTTTCTCTGTACGGCCTCAAGTATCTCCATTCCGTGACCCTACTGCCAGTCCTTGCAGATGTGCCTCAGCCCATTGTTTTTGTAATGCATTTCACAGTTACATGTTGATCACATAATTGGCAAAATAAACTATGGCATTCTTTTCCCTCTGGAGGGGGAGGAGAAAATGAATTATGGGTTTGATTTGGTTTGAGGGCGATTTAGAGGGGTAAACCAACATCATAGCTGTTAGAAAGTCAAATCATGTCAGCGGTTGCTGGGTGAGACTAGATTCATCCAGATGTTCCTCTCTATTTTTCTGTAATTACTTGTGGTCACTCTCCACGCAGCAAGTCAGCCATGACAGGAGATGAGTCCAACGCCTCCACTGGCAGTAGCTGCGGAGATGGAGACTCTCCACCCCGACGTGCGAGTCAGCAGCTGTGTGTTGGGTCATATTTCATGTTGGCAGCATTTCTTCAACCAGCTGCTGCCCTGGTCTGGTATCTATGTTCCTCTTGGTTTAAAACTGACCCTTCTCTGAGTTATGAGAATGAGCAACCTGCTTATGGGTATTTAAATATGAGCAGCTCTGGAAAAAAAGACACCCAGTGCTTGGAGAGGGAATAGGGGATGATCTGATCTGTCAAAAGGCCACGTTCAAGCTTGAGTCCCCTTTCCTTCACCCCGATCATAGAACATAAAACAACTGGAGATTTGATTTCCTTCGTTGCAATGCTCATCACCCGCACTGTTTGAACAGAGAAGAATTTCTCCTGCTCTACTACCACTGCATGTTTTTGTCTAATTTTGTATTTTTTGATAGCAAAATTATCAGGAAAGGGCGGGCTCTCAGCAACAGCATTGGTGGCAACTGCTGGAAGTATGCTGAATTAGATGGACCAATCCGTTACTCTGGCAGATAAATCTTTTCTCTTGTTTGAAACCAGAAAACACAAAGTTGAAAATTGCTCCTGGCTCTAAGTAACGAAAACACAATATATTCTCTTCATGCTGAATCCATCAAAAGGTAAATGTATATTAAGTCTCAAGTCAAATGACTTCCCAATTAGCCAGCCAGGTTTGTATCCATAAAAAATGCAAATTACAGATGAGTGATGAGATCTTGTATGTGTTACTGTTTTGCAGTCTCAGACTTTTTAGCTAGAACGGTAGTAATAAATAATGCTTCTGAGTGCTCATGCTGTGAAATTGCTTGCTGTTGTGAATACATCTCTTCACTACCTGCAGGTGCAGCATTGAAAGTACAAGCACTGTTAATCACCCCTAAAGCAGTGAAAGAGGAAAGAAGGGAAGATCCTTCCTGGCAATGTCTTTCTGAAAACCCAGTGAATCTAGACATTATGTTATCTTCAGGAACTCAACAGTGCACCCGCTTAGAGGCTGGATGTGTCAGATTTTCTTTCCTCTGCTCTAATCCCCTCACTGCCCTCCTGCCTTTTAGAAAGTTCCGTATTTAATACAGGAAAGAGTTCTGACCGTTTTTAGAGTGAGCAGCCAGAGATGTTATCACGTAGCTACCTGTGAAGGGATCAGCCCTGCAAGTTCTAGCTAGTCCTTCCCAGCAGGCAGGTGGTGGTGGCGGCGGCTACATGGCTCAGCAGTAACTCCTCTCCTCAGGGGTACAGAAATGGCAGCCTTGAAATGTAGGTCTGCCTCTGATCAACACACATCACTTCTCAGGGTAAAAACTTTGCTTTACTTCTTGTATCCACCTGTTGCTTTGGCTTGTCCTGAGGTTCAGTCAATACCAGCAGAGTTTACACTGCTGTAACACATATTCGTGTTCTTTCAAATTTCAGACACTTCAAGGATGGTCACTGCCCCCACTGTTGCTGAATTGCGAGCCACTGATTGTATAATTGCATTTTAACACTATTTCTAGCAGACCTCTCAGAAGTAATCCACTGACTACCTGGGGAGCTGCAGGCCCTCGCAGACAATGTCTGCATCTATTGCTATTCTGTTTACTCCCCCCTTCAGAGTGAGCGTACCATGCAGAAGTTAGAGTCAATCTAATTTATGATGCAGGTATTTCTTCTGTGACACATAAAATATTGCGAATATATCTAATGTGTTACAGAAAACAGTTTTATATAAATAATTTTTATCTTTAATCCCTCCAGCTGATGATCTCTGTCTGATTCTTCAGCTAATTTCACGCCATTGTCTAACCTACGCCTTCTTATCTCGTGCCTGCTCTTAAAGTTGTCAAAGTGAACATTGTATTATGTCAGAATAATGCATGTAAAGATGTTTGACAAAACAAGTCTGACAGTTTTGTAAAGGGACAATACAGCTTAGAAAAACGTCTACCAGTGGCAACCTGAATATTTCCATCTGTATTTTCCAGTTTTGCAAGGAAAAGTTCTGTATCCTTTCCGCAATTCAGTGCCATTTTTCTTTTTACATGGCAACAATCTTCATCTAGGTTGCTGCTACCAACCGTATATGGGACCGTATACCAACCGTGTATGCCAGGTTTCTTCACTCCAGATCTTGTGGCAGAGTAGATAATCTTTATGCACCAATGCTTTGTCGCTTTGTTTTTTAAAGGGAGAGAGAGCTAATTGAAAAACACAGGAGAGTTGGTAAAACGCACAAGGAAGTTGAAACGGATGTTGGTTCTTCTGACTTTCACGTGTTCTGCTTGGTAGCTCCGTTCTATAGTTCCCCTAACTGTAATACAGGAGTGATAGTATTATGAGCCTAATACATTGGTCTGATAAGTTTTATTTCACTCAGCCTTGCAAAGTGCTTTGAGAACCTTGCTGATGCCAGTGAAATATGAGAGGCTTTTTCTCTCTCTCTTTTTTGTTATTGTGCTTGGAAATCATAATGTTTAAATAAAAATAATTTATATTCATGTTTCCTTTGAAAATAAAGGAATGGAATATCTTGCAATTAAGATCGCTTTCCATTTGCAAAATTTGCCAGCAATCAGTCCTCACACATAGAAAAAAATCATGTGACAGATCTATGACAGTTACACAATGAAAAATCATTTAATTTATCTTGCACACAGTTATTGTTCTTCATTTGAAACACTTCTGTCAGCTGTATGCAATAACAGTCACGTCTATGTATATTGTGATAAAAGAAAAACCAAACCAGAGTGTCTACATTTCTATTACCTCAAGATCTGGGGTTTTTTCAGTTCTTCTATTGAACAGAATAGGTCTGGCTTAGCTGCAGTATTAGGTAGCTCCATCAAAACACTTGTTACTGCAGTAGAGGATGTTCTGTAGTGCACTGCATGCTCTTTTCTTTCTCAGTCACTGCTACCTTATTTTTCAAGTGACACCAAGATAGTGCTGTACAGCTTATGTGATAGACCTGTACTTGAGGTGCATTGTTTTGGCAAAGCTGCAGAACTGAAATGTTAATATCACTTTTGGACATTCATAAAAATCTAGAGATGGTTTTAAGTCTGATAATACAGGTATACTGTGCTGACCTCATCTCCAGTTAGTGAATTCCATTCTGCGTGTCTTCATTACTTACTGGTTTCAACTGTCTCTAGCTGCAGTTTTCGACATGTGGTCTGAGGAAACGAGAGCATGGACGGACTATTTCCAAGACTTCCAGAAAAGCTAAATAACAAGACCAAAGTCATTGTAATTAAATTAGAATTCATTTTGCAGACATCTACCTCTTCAGAGGAAGACAGGGGGGTGCAAACTGAAAAGAGTTGAAAATCATTGTAATATACTGGATCTAATTTAGCTAAGTACTGGATCCAATTTAACTCACACTCTTTACAGAACATCTTTACCACTCCCAGAAGCAAGCAAAGGAATGTGAGAGTACCTCAGAATGAAGTCCTGTAGGTCCACCTGATTAAACAACAACCATAATCAACCCATGGCAATTGCACTCCAATAATGTACACATCTATTTAAGTGGGGATCATGCAAGTCTAGATCAAAGCTTCAAGATTAAGGTAGCATTTACAGCAAGAGCGTAATCTTACCATCTAACAATATTAAAATGGGTTTTGGCCTTAATCTTTATGTGTTAATCCTATTTATGAAAACTATTTTCTATGCCATTTGCAATGAAGATTGGTCATAACCCCTGAGAAAAAAGAACAAATATTTATGTATTTTATTTCAAGTGGATTACTTCATTATTTTTCCATTTTTTATAAAATTAGGAAATTTGACATTAAAAGCATGAATTCTTAGAATTTAAAAAATACATTGAACACTAGAAGTACATTAAAATAGAAGTAGAATTGATGAGAAATGTTTGAAATAGCATGGAGCTGCTAAGAGAGGTTGCTTTTATTTTCAAAAGCAGAAATTGTAAATCTAGCAAAAACTCATGAAATTCAGTTAGGGAAAGTTCAGTTTAAAAGAAATCCAAACTTGCTGATTTGGGAAATATGAGATTGAAGCACCCAAATGGCTTGGGCTCTGCTCTACCGTGGCTTTTGGGGAGGGTTTCCACAGCCTGAAGAATGTCTTCTGCTGCTGTTTCTGCCAGATGAGATCTATGTTGCTATGTTAAGGCTACACTTCATGAAAAACACTGTTTCTTCACAACATCCAGTATGTTTACCTTCAGAAGTGTCTTTTCAGAAGAACTGGAGCTATGTGGCCAGTAACATGCATTGAAACGCCAAGTTAGCGAGGAAAGCAAAATTGGAAAGATGTTAAAAACTATTTTCTTTTAGAGGTATTTCTTTGGCCACTTTTCAAAACATCTGAGGAAAGTAACAGGTTTTAGTGATTTGTTTCAAAAAAATGTTTCCACGCTTATCAAAAGTTTTTTGGAGTGAAAGGAATAGGACAGAAAATCTGCAGGTATTGCCAAAATTCTGTTTTAAAGACATGAAGAGATTAAAAGGAAATAGTGCTGTCTTCTGTCAAACAAGACTTTTTAAAATACTAATTACAGGTTTCACCACCATGAAGAACTTCTGGAGGTGTAGCTGATTACCTACATTTCAAAGCTAGCAAAAGTCCTAGGAAGACACGCAGAAGACAAGGTTTTGCCAGTTTTGTAAGGAAGATGTGGAGGCTGGAAGAGATGTGTCTTGTGGATGCAGCTGTGCTCCCTTTGATACATGAATCAGACAAAGATTTGCCTTTTACTCAGATCTTTTCAGAATTTCTCTTCTTTGCCTGGGGGAAGGAAATATTTGCGGAAGAGAGAACAGGGGAAGGAAGAATACTAGTAGAGGCTGGTAATGATCAGCCAAACTCACTATTTTCTGATAGGCTGTGTATAGGGCACCTGGGAGTCTCACTAGGGGAAAAGCAGAGCCCTACAAAGGGTTGTCCTCAGTGAAAGAGGAAGGAGACCTTTGTTTACCTTGCCATTACCACGTATGTAGCTGTATGCACAGAGGCAGATGGCGGGGAACAGCTGACAGTACGATTTATACTTGTTTGGATGGCTGGCTCCTGAGTCTTGTCTCATGCCTCACTGTCGCTGCTGAGAACACAAGAGTCTCTCTCCCCATTTGAATCAATTTTCTTTTTAAAATTTATTTTAACCTGTCTTGCTTAAGACTTGTCTGCATGGCAAAGTTAACAGGAAACACGCAAGGCTTTGTTTTTCAACTGGAGAATACAGTCTGCTTATAGCAACTCTCATTTGACTTTGATATTATCTTTTTTTCAGCATTAAAAATATATTTCTTGGAACTAGATCATGCTAACCTTTAAAAAATCAGTGAGGCTACATCTAAATTTTATCAAATGTGAGACACAAACCCTCACTGCTCACTCTCTTTACTGACCAAAAATCAGATGACTGTGCCAAAGTAACACCAATTCAAAATGAATATACCCTGATGCTCAGCTCCAAGGAGTGGTACCTGGTAGGATTTTACATTTAGACCCTGCATGTTGTGAATGAAGTCACATAGCTTTGGGCTGTCTCACTAAAGTACCTACAATGTACACCACATAATAGATTCCTCTCTTTCTTTAGATCACTCATTTCTAAGATAATGAGCCTTTTCAGAATCTCTGTTAATTCTTTAAATATATAAAAACATGAAAAAGCATTTAATTTGCAGAAATTGATGATGCAAATACAGCTGTACAGTAGGACCAATGGTGCATGTTCAGATTTTTCCATTTTAGTATTTTAGTCAGTGTGCTAAATAACCAAATTAACTACAGCTCTTAATAGGGAAATTTCATTTCACTGAAATACCTGTCAACATTTTCTACATGATTTAAACCGGATGTTCAGTAACTTGCACGAAAAGTTAAGTATGATGGATTATAATGTCTCCTAAGTTCTTGCTTTCTGGAGGGAAATAGATTCAAAATGTCTGGAGGATATTAACACACAGGAATAAAAACATGTGGACCGATCCTGAGTAATCTTGATACTGAGTAAAGTTTGCCATCCAGATACTGAAAAAAAGAGATTTCCATTTGCATCCTGAAAATTGAAGCATTAACCCATTAATCACTCCTTGGAAATACAAATAGTGGGGTTTAAGTCTTTCACTGTCTGAAGACTTCAGTTCATACTTTACCTCCTGAGGTCTAGCCCAAATATGTTTACCTGAATAAACCGATTCATATAAAAGTCACTTACCACCAGTATTGCTCATGATGTTAGCTCTCAAGACCATGGAACGTCAACAAAATTTCAATTTGTTTCCCTTGCAGAATGTTTCTTTGGTATACAATAATATCAGATACTGTATGTACATGAATATTTATTTAAATTATCATATTCTAACATGTTCATTCATATTCCTAATTTTTATATTTTAAACTCTTTACAGAATAAGGGATGACAATTTTTTTCACTACGGTTTGGACCAACTATGCTTGAATGAAAATTAGGTTTCATTTAAAAATGACCCCAAACAGAACCTGAGGTAGTTAACTCAAGGCATGCATATACAAGAGGAGGGGTGGAAAAGTTCAGTCCAGTGCAGCATATTGTTCTCCGATTTACCAAATCAAGCATCACGTAATTGAGAAGTCCCTTTTTTAGCACATCCTTCAGGATTTTAGAATTAGTAAATTCCATCTTTTTTCACTTTCTGTGGGTAGAAAGAGGATAATGACATCATTACTGCTTGCTCTGTCAGATTTTCAGCTTTGCATGAACTAGTCATTAAATCGACCTGGTATAATATTCCCTCTGTTTCCATGGGAGAGGCTGCGGCTGTCCAAAGCCGGCTTGGTGTCCCAGCAAAGATGCAGCTCCATGTGCTCACCCAGTGCCGTTACCGATTCTGCGCTTTGGGCGATTTAGAAACTTTGGCACCAAACACACAGCCACCCAACGGCAATTGAGAAGGACTCCAGCCAGGCTTCAGACACAAGGTTTCCTAGCTTGGCCGCGCCACCACGGCGGGCGCATCGCACCCCTGCACGGCTCCAGCACGGCACGCCGGGGGCTGGCAGCTCTGCAGGACCGAGGTGCTGAGCCGCCTGCACCTGCAGCCTCTGGCCAGCCAACGGCAGAGCCAGCCCAAACGCCTCAACACGGGAGCCTGGCTGAAAGCATATTCATTGAACGTGGTATTGTGAGCACATACATAGAGCCACTGCTAACCCTCAATGAATAAATGTGCCACCAGAGTGCGGGGGCATGAAGCAGCAGTTGTGCTAGGTCTGGGCAAGCATATGAGTTTCAGCTCAGCATTGGTCCTGCTGGACCTGAGCTGCATGAGTAGTCTCATCAGGATCTCTACACCATTACCTGGAGTGTCCTAACCTCCATGTATCTCTTAAAAATTGTAAATCTGGTTGTATCGTTTTTCAAGTTTAATTTAGAATACCTCTATAGACAGTACTAAAAAGTCATCATAATTTTGAATTTAAGCAACAGCATAAGTTCTTATTTTCTGTATTTTTACATCATCACTTGTTATAAATACTAGCAAAAGGTTACTCCATCTATTTAGGCTTCTACGTCTTTCTCACCATTCTGATTACTGTGTGCATATTAATCATTAAGATATAGAAGAAAAAGCCTCTGTGAGGGGCTGGTGTCATATAACTCTGGGACCCATCCATGAAATGAATGACCTGCAGAGACAGAGTCGTCACATACACAGCTACACTTTCCCATTAGTAAAGATTTTCCAGTAGCACAAATGTACGTTATCTTTAAGGCACTTCAGCAAGACTCCCTGGAAGTGACTCACAGCCAGATCTTCCAGTAAATCTGAAAGAGATCCCAAAGATCAGTTTCAGGATGGAGATATACTAAATACAGAGGATTCCAGGTGACCCAAAAAAGATTCTACCCTTTTGAAACCTCCCATAGTTGTATTTCTAGAGTCAAAGGTTTGACTTGTGATCTGTACAACACATAAAATACTTAATACGTGCTCTGTTTTTTTTTTTAAGGCAGCTCATAAATTTATTACAGTCTTATGGCATACCATTCAGATTGATTTATGGGACACAGCTCAGATTTCTTATAGCTGAATTACGAAGCACAAACCAGGTACACCATCCCATTAAAAATGAATTTACTATGGGAACTGCACATTGAAAGTTAAATAATGGCTTGATTTTCAAGCTGAAACTGAAATATTTGCTTTTCTGCCAACTAATCCAAAACAGCCTATGAATAATTGCATTACCTTTGCTTTCAAAATGTTATTTATTTTCACTGAAGGTCATAGCCTTTGGGGAAAAATTACAGAATAATGAGCATTCCTTTACATACTCTCACCTGTAGTGTCACCACTGTCACACCTTTGCACTGAAGGGTATGCTTATGTTGGCAAAAGAACTCAGTTATGCTGTTGGGTTTTTTTAAAAGATATGTTTATTTTATTTTAAAGGAAATTTTACATGTGTATACACATGAATTCATATGAATTGCAAAGTCACGAATGAGTTCCAGATCAACAAAATCTAGAACAAAAAAGTTCTTAATCCCAGAGTCCACCATCACAAGTTATGTTTAGCTCACATTTCATAGGAAGTAATATTTTAGTAAATGTCCTAAAGAATAAGGATTAAAAAATGTGTGAGGTTCTCTTTTTCATATTCTTTCTCCCACCAGTCTGACTTACTATCATAAATTCAACTGTACAGACCTTTAAAGGAGAGATAAATGGTCATAACAGAATGTAAAACGTTACAAGAATGAGCCAGTGTAGGTATTTCTCAATGTTTCTATTCTGCAGTCTACAAGGATAAAAGCAAATTTCCTAGAACAGTGAAAATATAGGGTCCCAGCCTGACCAGCAGATACAGTCCTCATCTTTATTTCTAAAATTTTCTGAATGTTAACTTTAGGATGTTTTTAGGATTGAAGAGAACAGTCACTTTGAAAGAAGTCCTATATAGAATTTTTAATCAAATGGTATGGAAACCTTGCCTAACATACCAGAAGTGATAAAATAAGAAACCATCAGATTTGGATGTATAGTGGCTCCTAAAATAAAATTTAAAAAGAAGAGTAAAGGTAAATTATTTCCCCTCCTTGCCATTTTCAGTTATTAGCAATTACGTATTTGGGGGATCATTTGAACTTGTAAAAAAGTTACAACATTAACTGAGCATTTGAACTGCTGTCCATGCTGCTAGGTAAGGTGATCAGTTGACCCAGGTCAACTGGGTTGAATCTTGCCCAACATACTTCATTATGGAATCTCTTGTGAACTGAAAAGGAGTACCTGGTCTTCAGCTAGAACCTCACTTTTGTTCATGGTCATGAAGCCTTGGAAGACCAGAGGAACTCATTATGTAGCTAAACTTACTCCACCACGCAGGTAGTACATATTTTGTTTTGGTTTTCCCCTGTAGACTGTCTCCTCTATTCTGTTTCGTAAGCACAGGGGTTCATTTATCCACATGCGACCCAAAGTCCCCTACCATAAACTCTTCCTATACCATTTTCAAGCACAGTGCCCACTGACGGCTTACGAAGTGGAGCGGGTGTGGACTGAATGCAAAAGAACAAGTTGCCTTCCCAGTTTGGTGCAATAGAGCTGAATTATACTAAAACTGCCCAACGCGCATAACCAGGTGAGTGACATCCTTACATACTCTCCCTGTGCACTGCTGGCCTTCGGAGGAAGTGCTTGCATGTCACAGAAGTACTTGTTTGATTCCACTTTTTCCCTGTCTGACATACGTCCATGCAAGACCTAAGTCAGCTATCTGGTGTAAGGGTATGCTTCGTGTGTAGAGAATAATCAGCGTGTCATATGCAGAAAGAACAATTAGTTTTTGTGGGTTTTGCCTCATTTGAAAGAACCATAGTAAAAATATGCAGAATCAGCATTGCCTTATCAAGCCATGACTCTCCTTCATCCAGGTTTTCCTCACTTTTGGTCTGGAGTGGTCCCATTCAGCTGTGCATTTGGAAAGCATTCTGGATTACCCCATGTCTATGGCAAACGCTCTGCAGTCCTACTGCCAGGTACTGTATTGCCAGAAAGGAATTTGGTCCAACCTTCCTAATGCAGGGCATGGCATATAATTTGTGCTAGGCAACCTGCACATTATGTTGAAGGAAACCATGAAAACAAGGGCTAAAAGCTGAAAGATTTTTGTGATAAAAGACTAGGACAGAGGGAGCTACTAGACAATGAACTCCATAAAGAGGCACATCTGTATTTATCTACAAGTGATACAGTGTACAAAAGAACATTTATAAAAAGTGCAAGTGTGATGTGCATGCAGAGTACCGAGTGCTTCTAACCCTTTGATTTATTATACCTTTTGACAGTAGTGTCCCAGTAATGGATCATAGCTGCTAGTGATGATTTTAAAGTGCAATTGGAATGAAAACAGGACTACTTCTCTTTAATCTGTTATGTGTGACACACTATGGTAGATGTGATTTACTACTTGTGTTGTGAAATACCATGGTTGGCCGGTGGTACTGAATGTGCTACAAAAAGATGGCATAGAGTTAAGTTATTTCAAACTCTCCTTTCTAGCTTTCCAGCTGTGTTGGCAAGTCTTACTTTTATATGTACATATTCTTTTTAGAGATACTAATTGCTTGATTTTTATTTCCTGAGCAATTAGTGACATTAAGTAAACGTGAAAAACTTTATACAACACAGGGTATGTCAGCATTTATAATTTATCACAGTTTAGGCTTTAAAAATGTTGCCTCACATTCTCCTCTAGTTATAAAACACTTCACATAGACAGAAATTTTAAATGACTTTCACGATGCTTAACAACAGGCATCTGAATCATCTACTTGGTGAACCTGATGCAGTTCTTGGGGAATTTGGGGCCCTCAGAATCAAGTGTACTGAAGAGACTGTCAGACAGTGGGCTCAAGCAAGTAATGTCGGATAATCAGTGACAAAGGTCAGGGACCACACCAGCCACCATGCAAACAAAGGGTTAATTAATGCTCTTTTTTCTCAGTTTCCTTCTTCAAGACTTGCACAAAGACTGAGGAGGAAATCTCAAAGAACAGCTGGTGGGAGAGGAGAGGAGAGAGGAGAATGTCTTTGGGAAAACTGGATTCCAATTTCAAAGTACCTTGGAATAGCATGTTTTTGTATGTCCAAAGCTAGAAAGGGCTTTCAGGTATTTCGTTTTGCCTTTCTACTATTGTTCTCACAAACACTAGCCTGGAAGAAGCTGGAGAACTCACCTTGTATACTCAAAAAAGGTAGTAAGCTCATTTCAGAATTATATATATAAATATTCATCCCAAATCTCAGTCTCACCTTGTACCTTCCATCATGAACCTATAACATTCTTACTTTTAAAATTTTCCTTACCATGAGAACAAAGGTCAACTTAAGCAAAGTTGATGGCAGCAAAAGAGGAAACTGGATGCAGTATTCTGGACACAGAACTTACATTCAGAAAATGAAAAAAGAGACTGCCTTTGGAGAACTAACATGACACACAACCAAGTTGCTTAAGAAAGAAAGTATTTAATCCACTCACTTTCTTTCCTGGTATCATTTTGGTAGCTATTTTCCTAAATGAGTCCATCTTTTTTGCAGGTTTCAGCTCATTTTCAGAGCAGCAGCCAATGATTTCTCCACAACTCAATTTTACATCCACAGCCACCAGTCATGTGAGAAAGAGCTCACCTACCTTGGGATATGCCAAGTATTGTTTCTTTATCTGTTGGATAAAGAAGAAACACAGTGACAGTCTGCAATAGGGGATGCAGGGGAGAAAATTAGTACATTATTGCCCAAATCTCTGCTCACTTCCTCAGTCAGAGGGAGAGGGTGACCCTATTTTCTCTGCCAGGTTGTCCAATTGTAGTTTGAACTCCCATTTCACACACTTGAAGAGCAGATCCACTGCTTCGTCTGTTCTCATTTGTTACAGCCTTTTTGGCTAGTTTTCCTTATGTGCAACTCATATCTCATTTTTGCGGGGAGAGAACCTGTTTACAACAGAGCCGATGTACAACTGATAAGAAATGAGCCGTACGCTCCCTAAATTACTAATCCTGCTTACTAACTCGAAAAGCAGAAATAGTGTTGAAGACTCTCTGCATGAAAGCCTCTCACCTTCCGCTATCATTTACTTCGAAGTCAGAGCAATGGTCTTTTCCCGTAATCCTGACCCAGCCATGAGCGTGGCAGGTGCCTTCTCTCCAGGACCATGGAGAGTGCCTTTGCCCGCCCCGAGGGGCATCCCTCCGCTCCCAGTACTTGAAATACGTAAATAAGTATTTTCGGGGGGCGGGGGGAAGTGTATGGGTACGGGTACCCATGCTGTTAAGCTGGAGACAAGGCAGATATATGTGCTGGTGATTTATGGGTGAAATTCCCCTCAGGGAATGTTTTGTTTTTCTCAGTTCACTATACACTCCACACTTCACGCCTGTTATTCTTTGCCTGCAATGGGAAAATAGTTTGCTTAAGGAGATTTTGAAAGACAGTCCATTTTTTATGGATTTTTGAAGTCATATTCTGAAATAGGACTTTCAAATATTTTGGTAGCAGAGAAAGATCTTTGAGTCCTCCTTTCGTCCTACTGAGAACTGCATAGAGACACTTACCTGCCATTCACCTTTGCTTGTACTGTTTACATCCCTCAGTCATGGTCACGTAACTTTCTTGTGGCAATAGCAAGTGCACACATGGGCAGAGTTTTACAGAAAGGATAATGTGTTTTTACCTGGCACCTACACTGGACAAGCCTCCTCTCCAAGGGTTGTAAACAACACTCTGTAGATCCCAGTGTGAAAACTTTGGTTTTAAATATTAATGAATATAATTGTCTCTGAAGATGGACTCTGGAACCTATTCCATTTTTGGGGATTCTTTCCCCAAACAATTCTGTTGTTAGTGGTTTTACTAAGTACTTGCATAAATCTCAGTATTGGAATGCCTTGATAGAGTCCTAAAAACAGGACAGTGAGTGTATGTTAGCATATGTGTTCAGCAATGTACTATCAGTTTTAAATGGAAAAGTATAATTCAGATCACTTTACATCTCACAGATTTATTGTGATGATCAACTGGGAGAGCTGAAGTGTCTCCTGCTTTTCAATGACTTACAAGAATAAACTATGCAGAATGTGCAGTGGGATTCCTTTCAATACTTAATCAGAAAACAAACCCACACTATGCCTTATCAGAGGTGTTATTCTTCACCAACACATAGCACTGAAATTGCTTTAGGCATTCTCATAAAAGCAATTGTAGTTATAAAGAGAAACACAAGGTAAGGGGAAAATGTTGAAGAGATTATGTTTTCTTTTCTTTAACTGACAGGTTTCTTGAATACTTATTTGGCTTTTTATCTCATACCTGCCAGACAATTTATATTCCAGCAGATAAGATTCCTGAAGAAAAGGAACTCTGAGCAGAATATAACCATATATAGTTTACTAATTAGGTGTCAAATGGCCAACTATTTACATACAAGGAAAATACTAACTCTGAAAAAAGACACCTACAAAAAAGTGAGCAGAAAAATGGCAGATCTGAAAAAAAAATACATCTTCTTGTTTGTGGATAACATACACAAATACAGTGCACATGAAAACACAGATATTATATATATCAATCAGCATGTGGATGGAGGACGGACCAGATGATCACTTTACATCTGTTCCAACATTCCTCCTCTGTGATTCTCTGTGTGTGAGAGTGCACACATCCATGCATAAAACATTCTTGTCAACTAAGACTAGGACATGACAGGCATTTAGTTACAGGTTATTAGTGATTTTAAAGAGAAGGTGTAAAACTGGACTGCAGAAAAGATTATTTATTTTTGTAGAGAAAAAAGAGAACACTTCATAGGACTAGAAAACAACAGATTTGAAAAAGTTCCAAAAGAATACCTGAAATTCCAGATCCTTTTCTAAGGTCTTGAGCAAAAACCTCTTTGTAGTTGCTGGTATTAAAGAAATGCTATACAGCTTGAGCAAACCTAATGCTTCTATTCAAGACTGTCTCAAAGGAATGAAACCAACTAAAAGATTAGATGGAATCTGAGTTTTAGACCAGAAATTCATTCGTAACAGGATTCCCTTTAATAGCAAATGCTATTTAATGTTATTGATGTGGGCGTTACGGTACCCAAAAGCATGTCACCTCCTCGAAGAGCTCTATAATTCCTTTAGTAAGGTGACTGTAAAGAAGTCCCCTTCCTCTTTGATAACTGGCCCAGAGGGCATTTACTGAGTTCAAAGAGAAGGCACAGATATAATTTTTTTCCCTTTTAAAGGCAATCTACATAGAAGAGAGAGCACAAGGAATCTCACTTTATTCCCTCATATAGACACTTGATTTAATATGTATGTTCATGAATAATGTTTCATTTTCTAAGCTGTTGACTCAGCTTTACTTAGGTGCATATTATCATAGATAATTCTGAGCAAGTGATGGCATAACCTTGTATGTTATATAGGCTTATCCCAAAAACCATTCTTTCTGAGTCAGCTGCCCCAGAAAACAAAAATAATTATGTATTAAAAGCTGCAGAAGATGTTGGTGCTGACTTGAAGGGGTAAACATAACTGTACAAGTCAATATGACAATACATTGGACTCAGTATAGCCATTTAGCTTACAGAGAAACACAGGACTAAGCCCTTCAAAAATCAAAATGAATTTGTGAATCTTTTTTGCCTTTTTGTTGATTCCTGAATATTGGTTAAGTCTGGGACATGTTCAGACTATCAGGAAAATATCTGTTCTGGGACAGGTGAAACATGACAGGAGAATATGCACCTTGTTTGGTTGGTGGTAACGCAATATCTTGTATATGGCGAACAGGTGCATACTTCTATTAATCTTTGTAGTTATTCTGCTCTTGTGACACCTTCTCTGCTTCTGGAACCAGTGGCTTCCTAATAAGTAACATATTTAACTCTTTTTTTTCCTCTTTTTTTAAAATACAAAATCTCCTGTTAATTCCTGTTGGCTTTTACTCTGACTCTTCAGAGTCAGTCTGACTCTTCTTTGACACACTAAGACCTATGTTTAGAATATAACCATTCTTCTTCTTAGCAGTTGTACGTTTTCTCTCTAGGCACTTCTTTGTACTTCCATTTTTTTCTGAAAAAACAGTATTTGCAAGCTGTCAGTGCTGCCTGCAGTATCTCCCACTTTTTTTTTTTTTTTTAAATATTTTTGTATCATAGTTATACATCTGAGAAAAACAACACCTGTGGTCAAAGTACAGTCCAGGCCAGGTTTACAGCTTTCAGCATAAGCATGTGCAGACATAAACTTGGGCAGGTGCAGTTTATATCTGTGCTTTGCAAACAAAACCACAGGAAGGCCTTCCCAGTCTGAGCATCTGGTTATCCACAACACTGGCTCTCCTGCCTGTGAAACACAGACAGAGCAACAGACTTTGGAGAATCCTCTCAATTGCTTCAAAATGTCACTTGCTCCTGAGACTGTAAGAGGTGAAAAGTTTCATAGAAAAAAAAAATATATCTTTACCTTTGAACAAGGTACAACACAAGCATGAAGACTAGTCTTTGCTATAAAACTTGTAAAATTGTTTTGCTTTTCTTCTGCGTTTTGGTGTCATTCTTCTCCAGCACTCTCCCTGTAAATATCTTTTTACTCTGAAACTATGCAGTACAGCAATTTCTTCCTGCATGTTTTCTTACAGCAGGGTGCAACTGAGGTAATCCTCTTGTCACTGATTAAAAGTTCCTCTGTGGGGAACCTTGGTGGGTACTAAGCCGGAAGAAGACATTTTGTCAACAGCCCATTACATTTCCAGATAGATACCAGCTTGTTGACATGGCAACTTGAACTTCATCCTTCTGCTTTATGCACAGTTATCATCTGCCATCTACTAGGCTGACCCTTTCATGGCAACAAAATACAGACCACAGCCTCCAATGGAAATAGTTTTGTTTTACCAAATGACACAACAAGAAGGAAAGCTTGTTCTGTACTAACGCACCATACTGGCTACCAAAGACAATTAAAACATTACTGCTGCACTTTATTCTCTCCATAATACCCAGCCCATTAGTCAGTTGCCTCACATGTTGACTTATAGTTGCCAACTGTTACTGTAGGGACTTTCATCCCGGATTTTTAATCCTATGGATTCCTAATGTAGATCAGAGAATAAGGACTACCTTTATTTATCATCAGCATTGCAAAAATATTGCCAACGCCATCGTATGTGGGAATTAGATCATTCTTTCCCCTCTATGCTTAAAATAACATTTAAATGTGTAGGTGGCATTATGGTTATCTCTAAAGTTGTAAACTTTTGATGAAGTTCTTTCACCCCAAATAGTGTGGAGGTTATGCGAGTTTGAAAATGTAGCCTAAAAAAAAGGCCACGTTTGACCCTTTCTTGATTCCTGGTATGTGCTAATTCACCATTCTCATGCATTTCCATCCATCTCACTTCTACTTTTTTGATGCTCTGCCACCACTCCTGGCTCATGATCCTGCCCCCAAGTGATATTCCCAGACTGACCATAGGCTGCCAATGTCCTTGTCCTCCCTTTATCTTCAGATCCACTTGCTCAATTTCCTTCCAGCCTGTACAGCACTTACTCCCCAGCTGTCCTTTGAGAAGCTCCTCCTCCAAAAGCAGCAAGAAGAAACATCCCTGGCATTTATAGATAAAATCTTCTCTGGTCAACTCTCTCTGACCAACCGGTGGCCCTGAAACAGCTCATGCAAACAGCTGTGCAGTGGCAGTTTGGCTCCTCAGGTGTTCAGACAGGTAAGATTATCCCGGAACTCCCTTCAAGCCCTATTTTATTATGTTTCTATACTTAATAACCATCAGATATTGATGAAAAATACTTATCAAGTAACTGGTCTTCGTGATACCATATGCTAATAGTTGCGTGCATTCTTCTCCATTGCAGGACAGTACTTGCCAGGAAGGGGCAGATACAGATCAGGAAAGTGAGATTACTGGTACCTCCCTCTAATTAATTGGTGAGCTTGTGGTTTTCACCCGTCAGCTTGCCAGGCATGAAGCTTGAATTATATGAAATAGCAATCAAAAATTATTCCTGTATTAAACTTTAGAAAACAAAACATCAGCAGACTTTCTCAGTACGGACTTATCTACAACATGTTGTAAAATAACTTTTTGTCTCAAAAAAAGAAAAATAAAGCCAGCCAAGAACATGTTTTCAGCCAGCCTGCCCAGTTTCAGATGTAATAGTATTTAAAATGGCAAGATATAAACTAAATAGAAAAACCCAAGGCCTATAAAAATGCAGCCAGGGGAAATTCAAATTAAGTTGATATACGCTTTTAAAGATAAAAAAGGCATTTATGTCCAATTCTGAGCCAATTTTTTAAGAGAGCCATTTCTTAAAAGTTGATTAGGTTTTAGGAATCAGTGAAAGCTGATTTAAGTTTTGTAAGGTGAATTTCTTTGCTAGTATGGCCAGCCCAAAGGCTGCACACTGCATACAGCCCAAATTCATCTTCTCTCTGGGACTTAATTTCATAAGGTTGTAAATTAGCAAAGGTTTCTTTCCCCATGCGTGGTTTTTCCTAAAAAATGCTTTCTCAGGCCTCTTCTACCTACCATTTCATTCTCATTTCATTCTTTGACCCTTCCATTTGAGTGAGGTTACGAGCAACCTGCCAAAGGGAGTCCAAAGGCTTCTCCTAACTCTTCCCAATCAGTATCAATACCTGCCAAGAAAATAAGTTTCAGAGAAATATTGAAAGTCTAAGGGAGCCATTTTAGGAAACCTGAGGACCGTGTTATTTAGGATCATCACAACGGTTCGCTTCCATCCAAGACAATATGCAAGGCAGGAGAAGAGGAGCCCCCCTTCACCAACGCCTCTTTCGAAACAGCACCACACTGGAACAAATATATTGAGCACATGAAACCCAGGTGCTTCTAAACAGCCATTTATCACAGCAACATTGTAATAAAAGAGAGAAGCGACTTCCCTTCCCTCTTTATGCTGTGCAGAAAGGCTGGGTGTGGCAAACCGACATCCTGCCTTGGATGCCAAAATATCCTTCTATAGCACTGGCCCTGGCCCCGTATCTGTTAATCAGTTGGTTGGTTGTGTCAGTTTCTATAGGTTTATTTAATGGAAATAACAGCATATGGAACAAAAATCACCTGTTCTTTCAGCACTGAAAAAAATTCACATCAATAACATTTTAAAGTACCAGTATAGGCTGTAATGTGGTTTCTGGTCTCTTAGCGTTTTTAAATCATGGAAATATGGACCACTGGTGTGAGACACACTTCCTGTTCTTGCTTCTCACAAGTGCTTTCACTAGCCAGTGCTTTCATTGTTCAGAAAGTGAGTAATAAAAGATAGCCATGGATGGAAATGAATTAGTTATGCTTTAAAGTAGAGATTTCATTTTTTTGCAAGTATTTAAAAAAAAAGTCGGAAGTTACAGAGTGTGATGATTTCTCTTTAAAGGAAAATCCACACTTGAGCCCTTATTTAGAATCCTTCTGTATCTAAGGTTATTATAGCAAGACTAACATTGTTTGCCAAGATCTGCAGTACCTGTTAATCCATTTATTTTTTCTTAATACTGTCCTGCAGCACATTCATCATTTATGTATGCAGAATTTTAAATGAAATTAATTATATTTAAAGATACAATATTTCTACCTACAATTCAATAGCAGTACACAATTTAAAGTTATTAATCTTGTATTTCAGGTTTCCACTTTGAAATTTCTATGGATCTCATTCCAGATTTATGCCAGAGATAAATTGCAAAAAGACAGCATAAGTAATTTTCATTTACATATTAATATATCTTGGTTCTCAACCTCATCATAAATACTATTTTCAACATATGTGACTCATGAAGGTACACAGCTAGTAAATTTTCCTGTGGCAAAGGGCATTAAAACTCTTTCTGTATACCTTTCTTTTACAGGTATATTAATAAGACTTTTCACTACTAGACTTTCAAATACTGCTTCTAGGACTACAGCCATTCCAGGAAAGAAGGCGTTAATATAATTTCAAAAGGCCATATTTGCAGTTTTGCTAAGTATTAAAGATTATATGAACGTTATGTAACAGCTTACTGTTTATCTACTTTAAGCAGGACAATTCTCAACTGAGCGGTCTCAACTGCTGTTGTGGTTGTATTGATTTAATGGGAACTGGCGGTGCTCATCACCACGCTGGGATGAGACTGAAGGGAACAAAAAACTGCACTTCACTATAAGCTCTGTAACCTGGCTGGGGTCTGGATCAGATCCCATGTACTTTAAGGTAGAAAATCTCTCAATCACCTTTAGAAAAGCAATTTCTAAACAAAGAAGCAAGCAAAGCCCTGTTTCACAGTAGTCTCGGTTGCTAAAAGGAGTCTGGTGCCCAGCTCCTGATCTGCACTTAAGCACCTCCTGAAATGGATCAGGATGTTCCCAGTTGTGTAGAATTTCCTGGGGCACAATAACCGCCCTCTAGAGCTGTTGAGTTAGTCTGTACCAGTCTATAGCTGTATTTTCCCTAGGGCATACAGACAGTAACAGTGTTAAAGACCAGCCAGCTATACAGCTAACAGAAGTACTAATCACCTGTCTATCCATAGGTGGAGACATAGATCTTCTAGGGACCTCTATGACTTTCATGCTGCAACTTGGTTTTCAAAAAGCAGAGGTAACGCATACTTTCCGTAAACCTCATCTTCTCCCCGACTGCCCCTTGCCCTGTAGGAATGACAGATCAGGTAAAATGGGTAGCATTGACCAACTCTCTGTTTCTTCACAGAATTCACCCCATGGGCTGCTAAAAGGAAAGTATCAGTGCTCAGACATGTCTACCACTGTCCCGGTCCTGTTTCTAATCCACCTTGCGAATTTTCTGGAAAAAATAAAGTGACAGGTTTTTATCATGTTCGTATCTTCTTCTTCATCTTTGCAAGGCCTTTTTATGGTTTTCCCAGTCTTAATTCATTCTCCTACTCCTTTTCAGCTGCCCTGCACAGTCAGGGGTTCACAGGTCACCTTGACATCAGCTGATGATTTTTCAGCAAGATGATGATATTTACATCGATATGAGAGGCAAATGCTTTAATAACATTAAATTAGGCAATTACAGTAAAGTTAAAGTCTAAGATGCACGTTAAAGACCCAGAATAATTCAGATGACTCAACTGAAACTAATGCATATGGGCTGTTAATCAGTAATGTGACCTCTAAGACTATGAGGGACGGTTGTTGGAAAGAGCTGTCATCCTCTCCTGCTAGAGCCTGAAGGAAGCCAGCTCCTTCATTTACCTTCAGAGCTTGATAATGACTGGTAGGTTGCAGAAAAAGGAAAGAGTACGAGATTCAATGAAGAAACCAATAGCTTGTATTTGCTTCCTACAATCTGGAGTGATGAATTTAATATCTGTGTACTAATATCCCACTATTACCAGTCCTTCTGCATGCGTAGTTGAACTACTTCATGATCTCACTATGCTAATTCTGACCCAGAACTGGTTAGTTTACTTAATGCAGTTTCTGAAAAGGCCAGTCACCAAAATTTGAGAAAGTAGACGGTTAAAAAGTATTGACGTCCTCACCACAGATACAGCATAGTAACTGCACATCCTTGTAGCTCCCTCACTAGAATAGCAATTCAAACACAGAGAACCACACAATGAGTGAATGTAAATGTTTTTAAGACAATTTGGGGGATTTTGCCCAAGATGGGTATGACATATCCTTCTTGGTATTTGTGCTGGAATAGTGATCTGCCGTGTCTGTCTTCAGCAGGTGGGATGGCTGCTGGTGGGTACATGTTAGGGCAAGTACAATCTATTTCTAGAGCCAAGGTTAGGAGGAAAGTCCAGAAGCCATAACTGGTGGTTACTGCTCATTCTCTTCTACTGAGTCACTGCCGCAGATGCGCTAGAAAATAATTTCTGGAGACTACAATGTCATCTTTTTGCAGAACTGCCTTCCTTTCTCCCTAAATTTCCCTCTCCAGACTGACTCACTCTCTGCACTTAGTGTCTGTACACAGAAGATATTTTCACCCTAGCTTTAGGCTGGTCTCCATTTTTGCAATTTTTTGCCAAGAGCTATTTTTGCCAGAAGTCACATGTATGTGGGATTCTGCCACAAAACCAACCTATTTAAAACCACCAGTACCAATAATAAACTCTAAAATTAAAATGGGGAGGAGGACTGAATCTAAAAATGTGGTCTATTTTAGGTAATGGATCAATGTTTCTATTTTGAAGTAAATCATCTTCCAAATATGATTCTGTTTGTCAGCAAAAGAGCATAATAGCAAATTGAGTAGATTATTTTTCAGCAAAGGAAAGGATATGCACATGAGTTTTGGTGACTGCCTGTCCCAAATTTACAGTCAGATGTAGAAACCTTGATCCAGGCTACTAGGAGATTGTAACTCTTTGAAAAAGACGTTAGAAATTTATGAAGTATCTCACAGATTTGATGTCAAAAAACAGGTAACATTTATGCAGCAACTTTAAGACAAAAAATCTTTCATTTCCTTACAAACTTCCTATAGAAATTAATCCCATTGCTACTAAAATATTTTAAAGTATGTTTGAATAGCTTTCGTAAGTTAAATCAATCAATCACAGCTATATAGTCAACCTCTTTGTGTATCAATCTTTTCACATACTAGTCAGGATCTTATCCCAAATATTTATCACATAGTAAATGCTAGCAATAAAAGGCCCACGTATCTAAACCTATTGGCTTTATATACAGTTGTGCTGTGTAAAGACAGGTACAGACCCGAGGCTGATAGAAAACAACATCTTTCTACTTTTTATTAGCCAAGTTTGCTCTACTTGGATGAAAACAGTGATGGCAACTGTTCCACCCCTTAAAAAGAAAAAACAATTTTTCTCTTACTGGAATAAATGGAAAATTTATTTTGCATAGAGGAATAAAAATAGCAAAAATTTAGATAAGACCTAGTAAAGTTTATGCAGAGGTGCCTGTGGTGGACTGGAGGGTAAGACAGCATGCAAACTGAGATGCTTAATAACAATAATTCTAATAATTTTAGAACAAAACTCTTGCAATGTTCATGCTGCTGACACACATGAAAAATATAGAAAATGACAAGATGGCCTCTGCAGAGGCAACAAATGTTTGCAGTAGTGTTATCCGTCATCTTTCATGTATACATCATCTGTTTGTTACACATAGTTTTCCAGGATGCAGTCATGCTAAAATGATGTATTTATGTAGACCAAATGATTCCTGTCTTGCCATCAGCTTATTAGCTCCTTTTTCAGCTGAGACAATGTTGTTGCAAAATTTGGTTGGAAAGGATTTATTTTCATCTGTGGCCACACAGTGCCTGTGACCATGGAAATTCCAAATAGTTTCTGATATTTCTATGCTACCACACGATTAAAGAGAATAATACATTGTTTACCTGTCTTCAACCTCTTTTCCTCATCTGCCTGGAAGTTCCTGCAGGAGATAGCTGTTTTCACTCTGAAATAGATGAAAATGTTAGGGCACGTCCTCCCAAGGGAGTATCTGTCCTGGTTCTGGGTACTTAAAATGGTAGGTTTAGGTTTCCTTTCCTTACAGTGGTAACAAATACAGAGCTGTGACTAAGGAAAGGCTGGATAGACCACGTCGGTGAGGGAAAGCTGGAGAGCCCAAGGGCAGAATGTGGTTACTAAGAGTCCTCTGGTGAGTTTGCATCAGTGGGAGTTTCTCAGGGCCATGTCACCACAGCCCTTCTGTGCCTCATTCTCTCCTGATTGCTTCCTTGTCCTTCAGCTTCTCCCACCTCCATCTCCCCACTCAAGCCTACCATTACTCCAAATGACTATGACTTCTGTTGCTGCTTTGCATTTTGCCTGACTGGTACAGAGAGGTTACAAAGAGGAAGCCACAAGAAAGCTGTACGCTTCTACTGACTCTGAACAGGTTTTTACTTATGCAGCAAACCAGAGCCTATCCCAATATCTGGGCTGTGATCGGAACTTGGGACTAGTCTAAGCCTAGGCTACTTTGGAGAGTATGTCCCAGCTTGAATAAAGTAGAGAAGCACTAACAAAATTACAACATTAAGAACTACTTTAAATTAAGTAAAATGTCTTCATATTTGCCTTACATAAACAGTGCAATCTGAAACTGAATGCAGCTCAAGGAATTGGGGCTTGTATTTTTTTAACATGGTTAGGTCAATCTGTCTATGATTAGATGTTGGTTTTATAGCCACCAAAGAAATAACTGAGTGTTTATGATATTCTCTGGAAGCATCTGCCTCATAAAATGAAAACATAATGTTTCCAAAAAACATTGGTAAGTTGGCTTTGCTATCTGTCATTAGAAAATCATGTTTTGTGTTGTTTGCAATCTGATACACTTGCAACCTATCTCTTCTTCACAATAATTGTTCTTCTTTTTTCCACCTCAGTAAGCTAACAGAAGGATCTGGGTTCTGAGCTCATCGTTCCCTCTTCATTCACTCTTCCTTTCAACAAGGCACACAGAAAAATAACTGTTGTTAAATGCCGAATTACTGG
Organism: Fulmarus glacialis; assembly: GCF_000690835.1. Taxonomy (NCBI): domain Eukaryota; kingdom Metazoa; phylum Chordata; class Aves; order Procellariiformes; family Procellariidae; genus Fulmarus; species Fulmarus glacialis. The sequence continues at coordinate 17,558 of NW_009186947.1, read as the reverse complement.
ATCCTATCTTTTCAGTGCTGAAAAGAAAGGCCATTGGCTTTTTTCATTTAAAAAGCCACACTTGTTACTCTTCCCCTTCAAGCCTAATCACACATATTTAAGGTGTCTGACAGCCACAAGTGACATTGCTTACAGTCTCTTGAAACTTGCACTTCTTGGTAGCTTTAATATCCTTTTAAATAACTGTTACTTTTACTTTTCTTTAAAAGAGAAAACTGCTCATTTTTTTAACAGTATTTCATTAGTGCAAAATTAATCTTTCTGGATCTGAAAATGTTGTCAGTGTTAAACCTAGCCCTTTCTTGCACCTTCTCTGAAGTCGGCAGAGGAGCTAGCTGGAAGGGGCCAGCGGGCTGACCTGAGCAGGTCCCCTTTACACAGCCCGTTGTGCAAGAGTGTCCCCAGCAGGCCCGACGTCTTGGATGATCAGCTGCTCTAAACTTAACACTTTGTTTTATTTATTTTCTATTTCTTTGTTCAGTTGGAAGGGACCTACAACAATCATCTAGTCCAACTGCCTGATCACTTCAGGGCTGACCAACAGTTAAAACATGTTATTAAGGGCATTGTCCAAATGCCTGTTAAACACTGACAGGCATGGGGCATTAACCACCTCTCTAGGAAGCCTTTGGCTCTACTTTAACTTGTTTTCACGCCTTCACTGACATATGCCTGACCTTTATCACTGCCAGCAGTTACACAGGCCTTCATCCTGAGCGGCGATGAGAGGATAGTTCGGGAGATGTAGGAGCTGCAGTTTCTAGCACACTTGGTGGAAGGAAAAAGCCATGTCAGTCTATGTGGAATAGAAGCTAGAGAACCTGAAAAATAGCTCTGCTTTCTTGTAATTTCACTTTCCCAGTGAAAGCTCTGAACACCAGCTATGTAATTACCTCAGTAATATTCAGAAACGAGAGATACAGCCCGGTAGGTGCTCACTGTGCTTTGAACTGTACCCTCAGTAGGTAGTGAGACGGCTGGGAGAAGACATGCTTAGTCCTCAAAACCTTGTTAGGTTTTTGTGAAGAGCTGATGCTGCTAGCGTGTACATTGACAGAATCTCAGAGAACTTAAAATCACCTGTGTTAGGAAATGTGTGAAAGTCTCGTTAAAAATAAATATATATAAAAAATAAAAAGGACATTGCTTGTTGTAAAAAGTCTTCATTACAGTACCTCCAGCTAAATAATTTCAGGACAAAGCTTATCAAACAACTTCTGAAACTTTTTATTGGTTAATTCAGTACCATATTAAATGTCATATCAACACAATACATTCATGCTTGTCTAATCATGGTCGGCATTATGCTGGGAGTCACCCGGGGTACAGTCCCACCAGCAGTTCCCTTACCTCTCTGTCTTCACCCTAATTGACTTAGCAAAAAAAGCCCTTTGTTTTTTCACTAAACCTACTTGGAGGGTGAAGTTACGTTAAACAGGGTGAGCTGATGAAACCACTCCTCGCCACTGAAAAGGAAAACCACTCCTTGTCTTTCCTCTCCTCTGTGTTCCCCAGCACCTACCTGCTCCCACCACGAAGGTAGCACTGGGGGACCTCTCTGTGACCTGTTCAGCTCAGTAACCCAGCACACAAGCCCAGAAAAAAGAAAAAAAAAAGAGCATATTCTGCTCGAACAGTGAGTTCAGCTGGCTTGGGGAGGGGACTGACGAGTATTAGAGCAAGAAGAGAAGGAGAAAGGACTGTGTGGTCACCAACAGTGCTTATAGAAGAGAGATGTGCAAGGAGGCCCTCTGAGCACAGGAGGAGCAAGACCTCCCCTTTTCAGGGGGCAGTGAGATGTTAGAAAAGCCCAGAGGCTTATGGAAAGACACCCTGGAAAAATTCACCCTCTGTTTTTTTCAAATGTGTCAGTGTTTACTTGTGCGAGTATTGCCAGGAATAACACTGATGAGAAGGAAAAAAGATGAAATATGCTGAAAACAGATTCTCTTTGTAAAATCACTGGAATGGTATTAACCTGGACAAGTATAAGAACAAAAAAACCACTGCATACGTTCAGCACACGTTTTTCTTTTTTGTAATATATTGCTGCTTTCTGACAAGTTTCATGTATTTAGTATTTTTTGTTGTTTCAAGGCTACCTAATACTATCTGTCTTAAATTCTGGCATTTAAATCTAGTTTTCACTTATTAAATCAAATACTCTGAATGCCCTGAAAAGAATAATTTATTATTATAGCACCAAATAAAATAAAAATATTTTTAATAGAAAATACATTACCCATAGGATTGGTAAAATAACAACACAAAAATACTGATTTTCTATACACTCTGCATTTCATAAAACCAGTTTTAATAATAAAATTTTATTAATAAACATTATAACAAAATAAAAGCCAATTAATATGTTATGAAAATATAAACAGATTTATTGAGCTAAAACTATACTCTGTAAAGTAAGACTATTGTGTTGTCTATTTTGTCCAGCTTTAATAACCTTAATGCTTAGATAAAAATAGTAACAAATAATTACATGATTTTAAAGATCCACAGGGCAACCACCTATATACCAGTCTGAAAGTGGCTTCCAACAGGCCATAAGCGTGACGGTCTTCATCTCTTTCTACCTTGCTGTGCATGAAGCTAGTTCATGCAAAGCCTGATGACTTCTGCGGACCACCAATGGACAGCACTTCCGAGCATCCTGAGAGTGGACCCTGAGGTCAATCTTGGACCATTCTCAAGAGGCAATGTCGACGCATCCATGCTGCACATCACATATAGGCCTGTGGAAGATCATGCACAGCTCCAAAGTCCTATTCTGTTATCAGTGATATTTAAAACTCCCAGAACAAGGCATGTCAAAATAAAGCATATTCTATCTACTATATTTTTTTGTATGTCACCTGATAAAAATGCAACTTCTTTGTTCCTTTAGGATGGTCTTCGACAGCCAGCATAGGAAATTAGAAGTCCCATCAAGAATTCCTTTCATGTCACGGAAAATTCCTTTGGAAAATATTTGTTCCACGCTTTATGCACTTCCATTTTAAATTTCCTTTCTTAGCCATAAAAAATGCATGCAACCCCCCTCTAAATATGTCCACCAAACTGATTTCATATAGGACAAAGCTACAAAATTTAGAGCCATGATTATATTCATAAATGATCTGAAACTCTGAGAAGTATTTTAACATTAATATAGCAAAGCAAGCCCATAACACAAAGATAACAGCATGCTATTTTTTCCCAGTTTAGACTTAACCTTAAAACTGATTTCTTTTTTCTTTTTTTACATGCTATACATTCCAAATAGGTGCACAGGCTGTCACCACAATGGCTTTCTGAGCAACAACAACAACAACAACTTGTTCTAAAGCAATGCTAGGTTAATCTATGGAGTCTATCTTTTTTTTTTTTTTCCAGAGGAATGCCTCCACTCTACTGACTTCAGTCCCTCAGGGCTTCAGCATAACCCTATATTCCTTAATTTAATCTTGGTTTTGATGTCATGATATTTTTTTTTTCAAAACTTTACAGCTTTCATTTTCCTTAGTCATAAAAGGCATCATATGCATCAGCAGCTGTTTTACATCCTTTCTGCCCTCCCGTGACCTATATCCAAAACTCCCCTCACATGAAAATCTTTCTACACACTCAACAAAGTACTCTAAACACAGCTTTAAATGAACTCTTTGTTGCAATCTTAATGAGAAACGAAGTCCAATAGTAAGGAAGATCCTCTTAGAATTGGCAGGTTTAAGTTCAGCACCTGTTCCACAAAGGCTTTTCTTACCACCTTAGGCAAGTCAGCTAGTGGGATCCATGCATTTAAATATCTTTTTCTGAATACAGACTTTAACACCTCTATGCTGTGACATCCCAGCTGTACTGGGGGTAATAAAACTCCCTGATTTTACCACAGTGTTGTGAGCATAAGAATGTCAAAAATTAGAGATGTCTCACACATCCTGGAATAAGCATTTAGGGATAAGATCCTATTTATGAGTCTTGCGGGGCTCTGATAGATTACAATATGTAGAGTCTCAAGCAATTGTTCAGAACGAAGGTATGTAGGTATGCATGTATTTTTTATAAACAACAGAAAGATCTTGATTAAATCCTGATGCAAAATGGGAATTATGCAAAAAAAGGTGCTACGCAAAAATAAGCTATTGCATTATTAATTAAGAAATAGAAGTAATAATTAAATTAAATAGGAAAATTAATACTACAATCAGTGCGCTTCTTACTACTAAATTAATTATTAAACACTATAAATAGCTTAAGCTTTCCTCATTGTTCCAATTATGTTTCAACTGCGTATTACTCTACTGTCAGTGGTGTATCTGCAGTGAATGAAGACTTGAATAACATTCCCTTCCAGTTTTTGCCTACATTAGTAATTGTAGCAACACTATTAACCACAGTTTATAGAACCTTACCGATAGGTATTTTCAGTGCCTTTGCTTGCAAGACGGACTGTTCAGCTTCGAGGGATGGTTTCACAACTCTAGTAGGCTGAATTAACACCCCACCACGGCTGATGCACACACTGCTCCCTGCCCTGCCCACCCTTCCTTTCTGCCCCAGCACTAACCACTCACTCCTGCTGCTCACAGCGCGCCAGCTCCAGAGCTAATGAGGTATTTCTGGGAGCCAGTTTCAGTCTGCAGGGGGTTAGATCAACTTACAGCGAAGCCTGCCTACTGTCAGAGCTGGAACAAGGAAGGATGGGGGCGTGAGGGGTCAGGAACATGTGGATGAGGAAGAGCAGGAGCAAGGGGCTAGGGAGTAAGGCTTTCTTGGCCACTGAGATCACTTTCATTCACTGCTGACTCTTGTCTTTAGTGTGTTCCTTCACTAATAGTAAATATAGGCTAAAAAGATCAGAAGGCAGGGCAGGTTTCTTCATGCTAGTAATACTTTTGGTGGTCCTTTCTGGAGTGTGTTCAGTATCTGCTGATGAGTCACATACCAGACACATTCCTCAGATTTTGGGGTCTTCTTCTGGTGAGCTAGAAGACCAGATACTTGGGCTAACAGCAACTTGACAGGTTCTCCCCAAACTGCAGGCATAGCTAATGGCACAAGTATTCTCTCCTCAGAAGCCAAATAGCAGGATGTGGCAATGATGGTCCTTAACTTGTGTGTGTGGCTGGGAGGTACTGGGCTGATCAAGAACTGCTTTTTCTTGAAAACAAATAATAAAATGTCTGTAATAACAAAAAAAAAAAAAAAAAAAGCTGACAGACTTTAGACCTAAAGTTCTTAAACAATATGAAATATCCAGCCAAGGAGCTTCTCCAAATTACAGAAAACCAGTGGAAGAGCAGTGCCTGATCACTCAGTTCAGCTTCTGGCATAAGAGAAATGGCTGGGAGCAAGGCCAAAGAGCATACTGGACCAGCTATTCTCACATGCCATAGTAGCTCTCCAGGGAGTGTTACTGTGCTGTACCCGTTAAAGCAGCATTATCCCCTCCTTGTAAATATCTGTATCAGCAACATGGTAGACAGAGGACCAACCTTCAAAAATGTTTTGAGAAGTAACGGTAACTGTTTCATCCTTATTGCTTATTTGCTGGCACATCCACATATTGTATGAAATTCAAATTATATGCTTTAAAATCCCTTTGAGGTCATCACATGTCCTGATGCTGCTGGTATACCACGTGTCATGCAGAGTCCTTGTGAGACATCCTTCATTCTGGGCTTAATTCTTCATTATGTATAACTTAAGCTAACTCTGCCCCATGTGGCCTATGAAGAGTAGGTCAGACTAACTTCTCCTGTCCACACTTCCCACTTGAGTTTCCCCTCCTTGTACATCAGTCAACTTACGCTTATATACAAGCTGAAGTGAAAACCAGCGTGGATAAATGTGGAGTTTGGACTTGACACCTGAGCTGAAGTAACAGCCATAAGGTACTCATGGGGGTCATGCTGCCAGCAAAGGCAGCTCAAGGGTCCAAACACAGTATGCACCTCTTTTCAGCTATGCTACAAGTACAGTCTCACAGCATGGCTGAGCCTATTATGAAGGAGGGAGAGAAGAAAAGACCTCACAATAGCAAGGAAAATCGGTGGAGAGGTATTCTGCTAACTCCACAGCAAAGGAGTGGTGTCACGCATCTTGTAGCTGATCTCCACAGCTGCTGAAAGGTGCAATTCCAACCTCTGCCACATCTTCTCACCTTCCCTTTGTGCTGGGGCTGTGCTGCTTCGTCAGCCCAGGCAGCTGAAACAGCTCGCTGACCTAGCTGAGAAAACACCTCTTTTGTGATTGTTTTTTCCAGCTGGGTTAAGTGAGCTTCTCTGAGTCACTGCATGGCCACACAAGCGCCGGTACTACCACAAGGGAGTCAATGGTGATGCGCACCAGGGTGAGAAGGAGAATTATTCTTTTTGGAAGAGTACCTTCTCAAATGGGCTAAAGATAGTTGTGAAACCACACAGCTGAATATCAACCTGGCACAGGTAAGTATGTGGCTGTGAATAAGCACATAAAACTAAATGCCAATCCCAGAAGACTTTAATTAGACTATTGTTAATGTAGCACTGCAGTTGCTAATGACTAGGGCTGCAATGACCAGTGAGACTGGTATAGATCACTGTGATTTGCAAGATCATGGTTTTTCTGACTATGAGAGGAGTATTGTCAAGAACAAGCAAACCGAGAGAAAGCATAAATGTTAAATGTTTCTGAAGTTTTTCTGTTACTAACAATGGCAGATGATAAAGTCTGGTAAAACAAGAATAATTTTTAAATAAGAGTTGAAACTAAGGAATCCCAAATACGTCCTCTGATACAGGATAGCAGAAGGGATCAAACTGGCATAAGCTCCAGTGTGCCAGTTTTCTGCTTCTAGAGATGCTTCCTGCTTTGTTGTGTTCATAGCCGGCCATCTCAGCTTTACAGAGAGACTCTACAGTAACTTTGCACAAAGCATATGCTCATCACATGAAACAGAAGGTGTCAGGTTTGACTTTGGTTATCCCTGTCATTCCCCTTCTTATTCTCTGTTCAAAACAGGAAAAATAAGTAGTGTCAGCGTAGGAATGAGGACCAGGAAATTCTACCTATGGTATAATTTGTTGTCAAACTGACAAAATAGTTTAGCTGCTCAGAGCCAAATCTTCCATCTGCACCACCGTGTGATTACAGCAGCCACTGCCCAGCTGTTTTCTGCTCTTACCTCTCCCTAGTGACTGAATGCATACTTTGCCACAGAGGAAGACTTAATGGCACCCAAAGGGTTTGGCTCTCCATGCATGCTCTTTAGTCACCTCAGCTAGGCAGCAGAGCTGTGCTTACTCCAGAGCTGTGAGGTGCCCTTGTGGAGCCTGAGGACAGACTTCACTCCAGGGAGAATGTCTTCCATTTTTTAATATGTAAAATATACACATTAAAACAGAAAGCTTATATATCTTTCTCTTAATTATCTTTTCACTATTATTTTTCAAGTAGGTAAAGAGAGAAACGATTTCCATATTACATTTTAAGTTGAGCTTAGTCACTTGTTTGGCAAGTTTAATGCTTCATTGTAGAAAAAAATACCAAAATACGAAAGATATCTTTCACTATCTAGTAACTGAATTTTGCAGTGCTCATACATTTGTCATTGCAAATATGTTAACCACATGAGATGAATTAGATTTCCTGTTCAGCTTGGAGAGTAGCACAAGGCTATTGATGCATCTAGCTAGTTCAGAGCTGTTATCTACTGTTATAGGAGATACAACTCTGACATTAAAACTCTTCAGTTGTTCTTCATCTGAAGACTAAGGTGAATGGGTCAAATTAGTTGTGTCCACTTCTGTGAGCTGCTTGTTGCAATGTGCAGCTACCAAGACAGCAAAGTACAATAAATTTGCAACCTAGGAAAGCTGCCTTTGATGTCAGGCAACTGTGCCTGTTCTGTAAAATGAAAACTTAAACATACAGCTGTAAATTAAGGTGCTTTTCTAAGTCAGATGGAGAGCTGTTCATGGCCACATTCTTTTGCCAAGCTGAAAAGGTTGAACTCTCCTATTTCTTAGCAACAGCTTCTTACAGCATCACATAATTCCAAGGAGTATCTAAAAGCAATTTCCTTTTTCTCTCACATAATAACTAAAACTTGATGAAAAGAAAAGACTTCTGTTATGATTTAGAATGCGACTTTTAACACTTTGGAGGTGAATCTTAGCAACCTGCATGAAGCTCTTCATAAAACAGAAAGCACTTTTTACATTTCCATCATAATTCAACTCAAAAACAAGATAAAAAATACTGAAACAAAATATGACCAGTGTAAAACGGCATAGTCATTTTCTTCACTGGTTTGTTGACCTTTTTTTCATTAAAACAGAAGAAAGAACATCCTCAAGTAATCATTGGACCTTCCACAACCCATAACATCAAATGGGGATAGCTTTGCTTTCCAGAGAGGGTTAAATTTCACTAACAGAAATCAGTTACATTCGAAAGGTTCCAACTGTGTTTTTATTTTTTTTAGTATCTGGAGTCCCATCTTTGGCGGAAGAGCCATTCTGTGTTAGGTTGCGTGATAAAGTTCATCTGAACACCCATAAAGGAGCTCAGGGAGACAGTGGCAGGAGGGGAACCCCAGGCCCATCATAGGAGCCATCAGCCCACTGAAGACCTACCTCCACAAGCCCAGAGGAGCACAGGGACACAGAGCGGCAAGTGGGAACCTAAACCAAGGACCACCGAGGAATGAACACCTTGTCCAGGCCCCCCACGGGCTGTCCCAGCAGAGCCTCAGCCCCAGCATCCAGGTGAAAAACCCATCACGACGATGCACTGCGAGTGAGCAGCTCTCTGGATCACCTTTCAACCAAGGGGAGGTTGCTGCCCAGGGGTGGGATACATCATGGGATGCAGGAGAAAAGCAGTACGGGATCGTACACGACTTACTATGGGATGTTTAGGGGAGGAACCAAAGGCAGGAAAAGGGAGAGGTTTAGGTGATTTGGGGAGGAACAAGAGTGGGAAAATTGAACGGTGAGGGGATAAAAAGGGCCAGTCATGTGTAAATGCTGTGTATTTCAGTATTCTATATCTCACTACCTGTATCCTAACATTTTGTTTGCCTTTTTGACTCCTTTTGCCCACTGACTTATTGCCAGTCAACTTTCAAGAAAGCAATTTGGCAACCAGCACTTCATGATGATGTAGTTTTGGTAAAGAAAATTAGTAAGTATTTAAATAGCTTCTTATAATAACCTTTGGCAATATTTAGAAGGAAAAGTCTGCTAAAGTTACAAAGAATGCTAATACACTGGTCATACAATTTTCCTTCTGATAAGTTATTCTACTTTATTCTTTTTTGTCTTGTAAATTTTGTCTTTAACAATGTTTATCTAGTTTACCTCTTACTAATCCAAGTGTCAAATATTCATTTTAAGCACAAAGTCATGATTTCTAAGTTTACTCATTATCTAAATATTTACCTCAGAAATTTTCTGTGGAGTGGTTCTAGAATTAAAACATTGATAACACCTCATTGCCATCACTGTCTTCAAGAATTCATGGAAGATGGGTGAGTCTGAATAGAGGAGAATATAATATTATCTTCAGAAAGAAAGGAGGAATCAACAGTCAACATAATTTCAACATCAAGAACAATACTCTAATAAATTATTAAACAGCTACATTAAAAGCACCTTGAGGGTCAGTGAAAAAGAAAGAGCCAGCAAAGATTTGTTGCAAACAGAAGTTTGTTAAACTGCTGTATTTTCCTTCTTTAACAGAGTATCTGGCCTGCAGTGAAAGAGGCAGTAGAAGTAATGTGTATCGATTTTAGGGAGTCTTTGGGCACTGTCTTACATGACATTCTCATAGACAGTGTACAGAAATATTTTGTTCTGGGCTAAATTGCTACACAGTAGGTGCACGATTGCTTGCAGAAAATATTCCAAGACTTATCAATATTGTGTTTTCAAACAAAAAGGATATATAATACAGAATTCTGTTGGGGTCTAGCAAGATCTGGTACAATGCAACATTTTCATTCATGACTTGTATGATGGAACGGAGAGCACGCTTACAAAATTTGTAAGTAGAAGGGGCTGTGAGGGAGCTGAAGGATTAGAATTCAAAATGACTTTGATAAATGGGAGAAGTGGTCTGTAATCAATAAGATGAAACTCAATAAACACAAGTACCAAGTACTATATTGAGGGAAGAAAAAATCAAATGTATAAATACAAAAAGGAGAATAGTAATAGCACTGTAGAAAGAGACCTGGGTGTTACAGTAAACCACATATTGAATATGAGTCAACAATATGATGCAGATGCAATAGAAAAACTCATCGTGGAACATTTTAATAAATGTGTCATATGCAAGACGGGATTAGTACTAGTTTTTCTTAACTCTCAGAAGTCTCAGTTTGGTGTAGTTTAACAGGACAGTACAAAAAGATGTTAAAAAAAAAAAGGAGGTTTAAAAGTTGGAGAATGATTGAAAAAGGGAAAGGATATATTTGTTCCATAAAATAAAGGCTGATGGCGGGTGTGGAGGTGATATGATAACAACCTTCCAATACGTAGAAGGTTCGCATAAGCAAGGATCCCATTGATCTTCATGACACTGAGGACAGGATAAAACCTAACTGGCTTCAATTACAGCAGGAAAGGTTTAGCCTAAGATAGGAAAAACTTCTAACTCTAAGGATAGCTATGGACAGAAATAGGTCACCCAAAGATGTAGTATAATCTCCACCATTCACGTTTCTAAGAACAGGTTAGAAAAATACTTGTTAGAGATTCTCCATTCCTTGGAGCAAGAGGCAAACAGTATGAGCTCCTGCAATTTTTTTCATTCCAGCTACCGCTGTTACAGTATCAAAGAAACAGAAAGCTGTAACTTAAATTAGCTTTTTTATTTTAATACTAAATATTTTCAGGCCAGTTTCTGACAGTAACTTGCCTTTCTCATCTGCAAAAAGAAATTCATGCCCTGGTGGTCTGCTCCTTGTGAGTAGTAACATCTGCAGAGAGGTTAGATCTGCTGCTGACTTTGATCCATTCTCTCAAGACAGCTTAATACGTCTCTTGATGCCTGCAGATCTTTGATTCCAAATATTTATCTTCTTTCGGATTTATTTCTGGCCACTTGAATTTTACATTTCCCCACAGAGCCCCTCTGACACACACATCAGCTTCAGAATTCAGCTGCCACTGTTCATGACATTTCCTCCTGGCATCACTGGGGCTGCTGTTAATTCTTGGTAGACTTATTTATTACTGGAATAAATTATCTAATGCAACATGTTTGCTGATTTTACCATTCTACTGTGGTGTATTTAAATAGTTACCAAGTTCATTTTAAGGATTTTATTTTCTTTAATATTTTGCCTTGGTTTCGTGGTTTTATTGCAGTTAAGATCGCTACACTAATCTTCACTATCTTGCAGTTACTGTGACAGAGGGAGTCGGCTGTAATTACTTCTTAAATCAGATCTCGTTTGTTACTTAGGACTAAATCTCCTGTGCACCAGCAAAGCTACCTAATGCTTAAAGCAGTCATTTGTGGTAACAAGAATTTGCTACTCTTAGCTATATCCTTCAGTGGTATTTGAGCCACTAATCCCGGGTACTTGAAATGATCTATTACTACTAGATTACTTCCATTTGTACCCTTCTTTGTGCACTTCTTTTACAAGGGTCATTCGTCTACCACAAAATGCACTGAGACTTGGATCTATATGAAAATGGAGTCTATGGCTCATGTTCTTAGTTCTCTCACCTCAGAAACTTAATTAAAGTAAAACTGTATCATATTGAAGAGTTGAGATTAGAAAATGTATTTGAGACTATGGAATGTGCTTGTTTGGTCAGTTTTCTTTTCTATTAGAGTGCAGGGGTAAAAACTCTACCTCGCATTCTCCCATACACCTGCTGTACTTGTAGACTTGAATTTCCAGGTATATTCATTGATTTTCTCAAACGAGAGCCGGCATTGTTATTGACACGTCTCTCATGCAGCATTTTTTACATTTAGTAATACAAGATCTGTGCAGAACTGAGTCACTGGTAGCACGTGTAAAATTTGGATCACAAATTGCAAATTACGCAGAGCATAGGATATCCTGCTTATGCTTACACGTATTATAGGCATGTTAACTAGTATCCTAGACTGTACTGCATCCCACTTTCCCATGCTCTGATACTTTGTAAGCTGCCAGCCCTGTTTCTCTGCAGGGAATAGGGGAGAGGGATCATGCGTCTGTCTTTGAAGTACCCAGCAGCTTTAAAAAGTTCATATAAGATACCATGGACCTGTCACCACACCCACCAACAGAGCCTCTCTGCTTTTGCAAGATGAACTGAGCAAGACGCACATATCTGGGCACAGCAGCAGGGCTTTCAGTGGCAGCGCAGATGCATGCAGACTTCCTGAGCCAAAAGCGTTGTTTCCTGCACACGATGGGCCACATAAAACAAGACTGCGAAGTTGGAGTTACATCGGGCATGACTTTCTGTGTAGTCAGATATTGTCACTGATGACAAAGACAGGATCCCTTTGAGCATCACATCTGGCTCTGTGAGAAGAGTTCTGCAAACACAGGTGGGGCAGCTCAGCAGCGAAATGAGATTTCTAGAATGGGAAGTACAATATTAAGGGTAGATTTGTGATAAGTTCAGCCCTTATTTGGTGAGATAATGAGTAGTATAAGTGTGTTGTTTAACGATTAGTGGAGGATATATAGTCATGTGGAGACCCAAAGCATAATTCCACTATGTCAGTGCTCTGGCAGCATGTTGGGACTGGAAAATCAACAGCAAGCAAGGTTATTTAGGGAATGAAAACAACCATTTTGAGAAGAAGTGGTAGCAGACTTTTCTTGGATACTGTCTCAGCTGCATCAGGGTCACTGAAGGGGAAAAAATACTCTCCACATATTTAGGTCTCCATGCATTAGATCAAAAGGAAGGAGTAACTGTGTGGCAAGCTGTTGTAGATAACCATGGAAGACAAAGCCAGTGTTGGGTGATTTAGCAAGGTGCCTGATGTCTGGGTGTCCCACAGCTCTCTCCAAGTTCCCAGCACGCTGAGATCAACAGACTGCCCCATCAAGAGCCACTGGTGACTATGCCTGCACCCCAACATCCAAACTCATGAGTTGACCCATCAGCAATCTCCACTGAGACCTTTTAAAGTACCGCTTAAGTTGCTGTCAAATGGTAGCTGGAGGTGTGTGCTTGTCCAGCTCAAAGAAAAATCATTGATCTTCTGTCAGACTTGATTCTACCCATAGCTTTCCTATAATTTTTTTACATATTTAACAGTATCTATCTCCTAATCGTGAAGATGTGCATCCCAAGGTTCTTCCTTCCCTACTTAATTTAGCACTGATGATAGTAGGTTATGTCACATACTTGGCAATGGGGGCTCTCTGGCTTGGAAGAAATGAGAAGGCAAGATATCTGCAGAGACTTAGATCTGTCAGAAGTTAGGAACAGGAGGAGAGAAGCCAAAGACACTTCATAACAATGAGAAGTAGAGTCAAGTATTTCCTCAAGTTCAAACAGACTTTGGGCAAGAGTTTATTTTAGTTTTCAAACTTGCAATGGGTCAAGCATAGAAAAGCGTACAGAAGAGAATGATCACTCCCTTAAGGTATGCACGTCACCTTCATGCTGGGTGACGTGATTATGGGTGGTGAAAAACACGTTTGACTAAGCCAGGGGAAGCCCGTCAATGAATGTCCTGAAATTGATGTCCATGCTGTGTCCTTGGACATGCTGAAGTCCTCGATCACAGCTGTGTCCTTTACTGTGACAAGGAATAAAGTCTGATGTCTTGAGTAATGTCAGGTGGATTCCATTTTTCTATCCCAAGCTAAAACCTCAGTTTTACAATGTCTGACGTAATGTCACCCAATAGTCAGAGTTGGTATGGTAGTGGGGTGGGGAGTGCATGGGTCCTGTCTAGAGTCACATTATTGCATAAATTCTGTTTGGAATAAATAAATGCTTGATTCAGTGTCTGAAACATACCTGTTGCCTCATAATTACCGCCACATAGTTATGACATGAGAAAATCCTAGGAGAACATCAGGTGAGTGAGAAGCAGGTGCAAAGGGTATGGATGCGGTAGAAGGGAAGGGGAGCTTTGTATTTCAGGCTTGGACAAGTTATGGCCATGGCAGGCAGAACTGGAGCATTCATTTTTACCATTTGTCTTAAGGATTCTTAACCCAGTCCTGCGCCGTTAACCCAGTCCAGGCCGATACATTTGCAAAGAAATGACACTACAGAAGAATTCGTGCCTTGAGTTCCCATGGTGTTGTGGATAGATGTTTTCCACGGAATCCAAGCAGGTCAAATACCTCTGACTTGGTCCACTTGGGATCATGTGGAACAATGCCTAAGAAGCGTGCTTGCCAAGTACGCAATTTCCACTGTGGCTCTGGTCCAGGCTCTGTCTGATCAGTAACGCTATGCTGTCACCAAATTCTTCAAAGCTGCTGTTGTTGGAGCCAAGACAGTTTACAACAAAACACCGGATTCCAGCAAGGGCCCAAATAAAAGAGGAAAAATATGCACCCAAACCTGCATATATACAGGGAAAGCAATTTCTTGGAAATATTTGGGTTCTATGACAAAGCAGCACCAAGAGCAGAAAGGGAGCATGAAAGAATTGGCAAAAGAGCCTTTGGGCTGGCAAAGAAGGTTCATTCAGAAATGTGGATATCTGATACCTGATCTTGCACAATATTGCCAGATAAAAATTATTCCTTCATTTGTTTATTTATATATTCTTACCCCCACCCCCACCTTCAGTCAAACAGAGTGGTCTTATACTTGTTCAACATCTTGTGTCTAAGGGCTGCAGCATTTTTAATCTAATACTAGCTACCCTACAACCGGATTTAGTTTTGTGAAGCCACCGTCTCATTACTATCTCTGCTGTTTACAGCCGCTGGCCTCTCGGCTCTCTCTGTCCAAACGCAACCTATGTAAGTGCTGGCAGATAGTAGAGAGGGTAACCAATGAAACCGGAGCACGCAGCCAGCTGTCTCTCCCTCCCCCTGCACGCCCCCCTCTTTTTTTTTTTTCTTTGTAAAGATATTTAGGTGTTGCTCTGTTCACCATTACAAGCCTCACTGTGCTCAGTAGATCAATGCCTAAATATGTACAAAAATATCAGTCAGTGTGTTAGGTGAAAAATCAATCAACACTAAGGATAGCTTAGAGAGCTAGCCAGAAGTGACATAAAAGAAGATACAAGATAGTTTGGGAGCTTAAAAAAGAAAAAAAAAAAAAAGAAATGTGAAACACAGGTGGGGAATTTGGGTGGAAGAATATTTTTGAGGTGGAGAAAAGAGTGGGTATTAGAACCAGGAAAGAAAGTAGCAAAAAATAATGGGACAAGCAAGATCCAAGGAAGTAACTTAACAGAGGAAAAAGTTGGAGAAATTAAAGAAAATTAAATCAGGGCACTAAGGAATGTCATCAAAAGATTAGAAAACCAGAAACAAAATGTAGAACTGATAAACAAGGGAGACAGAAAATTGCACATATGGACACAGAAAAAGGATAATTAAAATATTAAAACCAAGGAGCTAAACTCTTTGTAATTAAACAAAACATATATACACTATGAGAGATGCCAAGCAGTAGAGACTCAGCACTAGGTGGATTTTCTTAGTTTGGGTTGTTGTGCAAACCAGCCACCCTCATGTGATACTACGCCTGAGCTACGTCTTGCCAGGAACCTCGCATTTCGGTGGGTCTCTGCTCACTCACACATTTCCATGCTGTGCTCTCTTCCTGGGTGTCAATACACTTCTAAAGTTCGGAGCCTGAAAGAAGGTGGTGATGAAAACTTTTTTCCCTATTCCTGATATTTTTCTTTCATCCATTCCAATAGCGGTTGGGACTCCTGTGTCAACAAATATACATGCTCAGACCTAATCCTACTTCCATGTAACTCAACAGGTGACTTCTGCTGACTTCTATGAAAGCCCGCAGACAGCAACCAGTATCAAGGTGCAGAGGGTAGGTACTGGTTCATGTGGGAATAATGCTAAAAGAGGCAGGCTCAGAAAGCTTAAGTTGGCAGAAGGAATTTGAACAAGAGTGACA
>NW_009186947.1:885-1481 GCF_000690835.1 Fulmarus glacialis | reverse complement strand
AGAGTAGGCGGTATAGGATTAACTGTGGATGGTAAAAATATATAAAAATCATGATGCCCCTACTGAAACCACCTACACCACCACCACCTTTTATCTGTCGCTTCAATCACTCGCTGAGTTGAGACAGAGTTTTTACTCTTTGCACCCTAGAGCCAGATTTTCAAAAGCACTGTACCTACAGCCGCAGATCCAGTGGAATCCAGTGAAAGTTTAAAAGTTCGCATAGGACTTAAAACACCTGTCTCTCCCTAAAAAAAATGGTCTTGCTAATACACTTGCCCATTCTTCACACACTCTCTCATTCAGGAGGTGCTCCATACTCTGCCTCCCAGAGCCCTGAGCACACGGGCAGGCTGCGGTGCCCTGACCACCCTCGCTCAGGACCCCTGCCTGCTGCCCAGGGGCCGGGAGCTCCACCTGAGCTCAGACCTGACCCCAGACCCAGCCCTATGGAGGAGGTGCCCCATCTCCTGCTCATCTGATGACCATTGGACCATCGGCAGGTCTTGTCACCCATATCCGAACAGGGACGGCACCCTGCCCGCGAGGGCACTGCCGGGCTGGTGTCTCCTCGGCAGCTGGCTCCCGGGCAGCCC
>NW_009186947.1:340-855 GCF_000690835.1 Fulmarus glacialis | reverse complement strand
CTTCCCATTCCCCGGCACTGCCTAGGAGAAGGCACCGAGATTTGGCTGAACTGTAAACTGTGAGATATTACCATTTGCTTATCTGAACGCAATTTATTCAGCATTTGTAGGGCCATTTTCTGATGCACCTACTTGTGACCTGTGTGTTCTGACTGTGTACTACGCCTGGTAACAGCCTGCGCCACATTTATTTCTGATTATTTTCTTACTCTACGATGGACAAGCTTGGCATTTCTAAATTTCCTGTCTTCCAGAGGGCGTGCTGGAGACCTGGGTTGGAGACTGAGGGCGTCCTCGTCCCTTTGAAGGATGAAACTGTTGAACAGCTGGTAAACAAATTCTTTGGCACCTTTGTCACTGACTTGTGGTTAGTAGGTGCTCTATATTACCCGACAAAGAACTTGAGCATGTAGTATAGAAAATTTAAACTGACAAATCAGCGCACATGTACCACTACAATCAAATTTCTTCTAAATTTGAATGGGGTTAACTGCCAGTTAACTGCCATACTGCCA
>NW_009186947.1:0-235 GCF_000690835.1 Fulmarus glacialis | reverse complement strand
AGCCAGGTTGAGTGGGCAACACCGCCGGCCTGCTGGCACACACACTGGTGCCTGCTCCCACAGAGAACGGGCAGTGCAAGAACCGGAGGAAACCACCAGCACAACCATCATTTATCTGCTTTTAATGCAATGACGACCGGCCTGGCCCACCACAGGCTGCTGGGGGCTCACTCCCGCTCTGTCAATCTGCAGCGAGGCTACGCAAAGCGTTGAGCTGACCTGACCTGACCTGACC